>NC_053448.1:54147977-54246107 GCF_007990345.1 Gossypium hirsutum
AATGTGTACACAAAGTTAAATATATGACTCTCTCTGTTAATTTGCGTAATCATGATGGTCGGTGTTGTATAGGTATAGGTTATATTGATCGTAACATATTGTTCTAGTCTTAAACCAGTACAAAATAATCTATAACGTTTTGGTTAAAATTTCGATGAATTTTGAATTGCATCAATTAATACTAAAATTAAATTAAATTCTATATTTTCATGATTACATTTAAAATTAAAATTCTCGGCAATATTTATCCACGTCACCTTAATAATCAAAGAAAATCAGCACGAGGATGGACGGGTTGATCCACCAAGTATTTGAATATCAGAGAGAGGAGACCGAACTTATATATACAACTCAGGCCCTTAATCTAATTTTCAAATAGGGCCCATGTCATGTATAAATCCACTCCAATCCAACCTTTTAAATTTTCTTTCCTCAGATGAATCAGTTGAAGTTCAATGACAAAAGAACGAGAGTTGGGAACGTACGAACTTTGAACTGTGAGCAACACGATGAAGCGATTCTTCAAACCCATCGAGAAGGAAGGCTCTGCCAAGAAGCCCTCGCTTTCTCCTTCCAAAAATGGCGCTGAAAACGGCGATGCGCTACCTGAAGTGGACGTCAAGAAAGAGCCATTGAAGTTCCTCACATGGAACGCTAACAGTTTGCTTCTTCGAGTCAAGTCCAATTGGCCCGAATTCTCCAATTTCGTTTCCAATCTCGACCCTGATGTCATCGCTATACAGGTGAATTGTTTCTCTTACTTTCTCCTACCTTCTTGATATTTTGTTGTTTTCGTTTTTGTGAGGGGCTTTGATGATTATTGGTGAGAGTTGGGTATTTACTGGTTTAAGTGAAACAGACTTCTTCCCCCCCCCTTTTTGCTGCATTTGGAGCTAAAAGAGAGTTGTTTTATATTTGATGATGCCTCCTCCTTGTTTATTTTGTTGTTAATTGTTTCCATTCTCAGCAATTTTAAAATGTTTGTGAGGTAGCGAAAGGGTTGTTCTGCAAGAGGATTAAATGCAGTTAAATGGCAATGTGATTACTGATTATGAACTTCCTATTGGATCAATCTGAAAATCAGCTTGTACTCTACCCTAGCAGCTGTCTTTTTCTTGTTGCAACATGTGAACAAAACTATTTTACAAGTCTTCCTTTTTTCTTGAACTTTCCATGTACGACACTTGCGTCTTTCCCATTTCTTAGACGTGAGTTTGGGATATGATCTTCCAAAGATCCTCCTAATACATGCAAAACCTAACCTAGGAAAAATTGAACATATACATGTATGTATGCATGCATGTATCTGACATCTACAAGAGAGTCCAAGTAACATAGGAGCATAATCATGTATCTGATTAATTTCATGGGCAGAAGGCAGATTCTTGTTGAATTCTATTTGAAGATATTAATGCTATTTTCTCAAAGTTCATTTATTTGTGCTAGATTGTTTTACCTGGTAATTAGGAGGTTCTTTGTTAATTCCTGTATTTTTTTGTTAATCACATTGTTCCATATGGGTTGTTAATCATATTGCTTCAATTGGTTATATCATTGGTTCATATATGACTATGCTGAATTATGGTTATGGGTGTTACAGTTTGTGTTTCTTTGTGTTTGTTGAGAAACCATCTAATAGTCTGTCAATGGTAGGAAGTAAGGATGCCAGCTGCTGGTTCAAAAGGTGCACCTAAAAAGCCAGGAGAGTTAAAAGATGATACTAGCTCCTCCAGAGAAGAAAAGCAGGTAAGTTTTTTCTCTCATGCTACCGTAATGTTAACTCTATTTGTTCAATTCGTGTTTGCCCCATCACTTCTCTATGGTTATTGCCCTAGTGTGTTTTATATTCTCCTTGACAATCATAATGCAAAGACTCTGTTGAATCTTTATCATCATCTTCATAGCAGCATAAGTCTATTATTTTTATACATTTTTTTAAAATCATACAACACTGTTTTTTGTTAATTGCAAGAGTTACAAATTACAGCGTGTAAACATGCTGTGTAACCTGTGAGGATCCTATGTGATTGCATCCTATTATAAAGTATAGGTTTCACTGTAATACATACATGTGAGCATGCATAGAGTGTTTTATAATGCTTTGGCATATTTTCATTATCTTTTGCTCCCTGATAAATTGTTATATCATTTTCAGCTAGGCTACAAAAAAGGCAGTGTTTTTTCCTTAAAAGTAAAGGGCCTAAATAGCCTGTTACAGAACAGTTTCACATCAGTGTAATGCATGTGGTTTATTTGTGATCTACTCATAATTTTCTAAACCATGCAGATATTGATGCGCGCTCTTTCTAGTCCACCATTTGGAAATTATCATGTTTGGTGGTCTCTGGCTGACACAAAATATGCAGGCACTGCATTGTTAGTAAAGAAGTGTCTTCGACCATTAAAAGTTTCTTTTTCTCTTGATGGAACAGGTATATTTGTTTGCAAACACCAATTCTTCAAATTCCCTGTAGGGAAAATTTTTCCTACAGGACTGCATTTGAAACTATAAACCTTTCGCATAGGAATTAGGCTCAAAAGGAAAAAAAATCCTCTATTCTATGCTTTTCTGCACTTGAGAAAAAAGTTTTCAATTTTCTCTCTCCATATGTAATCTGTGTTTGTGTGTGGATATGAATATATGCACACCCTTTTTAGTTGTCCTAGTGATTGTACATTGGGACCATAGTATATAACCAATTAATAGGAGATATTTCGTGTCTTATGTTCTTCCATATTTCTTTGGATGTTATATATTTACCAAATTCCTTGTTAGTTTCGAAGCATGAACCAGATGGCCGGGTTATTTTAGCTGAATTTGAGACACTCCGCATATTGAATACATATGCACCGAACAATGGTTGGAAAGATGAGGAAAATTCTTTCCAGCGGAGAAGAAAGTGGGATAAAAGGCTTCTAGAGTTTGTTGTGCAATTGTCAGATAAACCTCTTATTTGGTGTGGAGATTTGAATGTTAGGTGAGTTCTTTGGGTGGTGAAGGGGTGGGTGGACTAATAAACTTGTTAGGTTCATAGAATACATCACTTTCACAAATGAACAGTGTTCTTATAAAGTTCCTTTTCTAATCTAGCCATGAGGATATCGATGTGAGTCATCCAGAATTCTTCAGTGCAGCAAAGATGAATGGTTATGTTCCTCCAAATAAAGAGGTTATCAACTTCTTCTTTTTCTTTTCACTGAGGGTTAAATTTGATATGAACCATTTGTAAACATTATCATGATATTTTTTTAGTTCACATTACATGCTGATATATTCATTTTAAACTTGATCCCTAAAACAGATGAATATCAAAACTAGAAGACAAATATATGTTGCTTTGATTCTCATTGTGCTTGAAGTAGCAATGTCTAACATCCGTATCAGACACATATTCGAACATGGGTGCGGGCATATGATCCTCTAAGGACCCTCCAAATATATTCCAAAATATAAATACCTGAATTTGACACATACCCGTATCCAATCCTCAGAGCTGACTTTGAGTAACATAGAGGCAAACCACAAAAATCCATGTGGCAGTTAGATCACAACTGGTGGTGCAAAATTGATCATCTTAGGTGGTCCACCAAGTGATATTGGATCTAGTTCAGAATTTGATGGGTTGGGATTACTTTAGAAATGAAATTTGCTGGTTGAAGTATCACTTAATTTTGCTGATGCAGGCCTTGCAATAAAGAATGTACAATTTTGAACTTTTAATCTTAACATTGAATGCATTAAACTGCTGTAGTCTAATAATAACTGACATGATAGTCCACAATGATGCGCAGGATTGTGGGCAGCCAGGATTTACCTTAGCTGAGAGGAAGCGCTTTGGGGCAATATTGAAAGAGTGTGTCATTTCTTTGGAAAACCCTTTCTTCTATGGTTAACACATTGAAAGTTAAAACCATGATCTGTACAGTAATATTATCTCCACACGACCATTTGACCTAAGTTGAAACTTATGATTACGAACCTGAAAAGCTTGAGCTAATACTTTCACTTATCTGCATGTAATGAGATATAATCATATAATCTTTTCTTTGATTTTCATTTCAATCTACTTTAAAGAGTTTTGTGGATTATGCTCAGGGGAAGGTTAGTAGACGCGTATAGATACCTGCACAAGGAGAAGGACATGGAATGTGGGTTTTCATGGTCGGGGAACCCCATTGGGAAGTACGTAGTTTTTATGCCTACTTAAATATCTATGATTATATTATATTTTGTGGTTATTGACTGTTCCTATATTTCTTAACATTATTCAAAGGCGTTGGGACCATTTTTGGATGGAGTTTATGAACCTATTTAAATGTGTTAAGTACCTATTTTTGTAGGAGATAGTTTACTAATCTCTGTTTGGGATGCATCATGGGTGGTTTTATTTCAGGTATCGAGGAAAACGAATGAGAATAGACTATTTCATTGTTTCAGAGAAGCTCAAGGAAAGAGTTGCTGAATGTGAAATGCATGGGAAAGGGATTGAATTAGAAGGTGTGAATTTTTCCTTGTTTCTTTTGGCTACAATAAAAACGTTGAGCTAGTGTAAGCCATTTTTTTTAGTTTGAGTTGCTTGACTGCTTGTGTGGGCCAAGTGGCAAGCACATGGTCACATTTCTTCAATATCTTTAGGTAGCTAGCTATGAACCTTCAATTCCATATCTCCATTATCATGTAGTATAGAGTTGCCTTCTTTTTCTAACACGCATAGAAAAACAATGGCTAAAATAAAAAATAAAAAAGACCCTTTCATCTCAGTAAGGTTCTATCCTTTTACAATACCCAAATAAGCTTCTAACTATTTTAATTTGTATGTGCAAGCCTTTAACCTGTAACCTGTAACCTGTAACCAAATAAGTCCCTGACTTTTAATTTAGATGGGGACAATCGAAGTATAGACTATGTGACTCCAACTCTTCATTTTTCTTGAAGTAGCTTTGCCCGACACTTTTGTCCAATATGTATTTGGACAGGGTATGAGGATATGATCCTTCAAACCCTCCAAATACATGGAAATAGTGTTGTCAAGCACGCCTAGGCATCCCTGCACCTTGCACCTTAGCACTATACAACAAAGTGCCTAAAACCCTTTCGGGTGATGCCCATTTAATCAGGCGCATGCCTGCTGCGCCTAGGCTCCCTTTTTGTAAGACAATAGGCATAAAAAAGGCCCGCCTCATTGAAGGTATCTTCAATTTCTTTTATTTTTCACTTTTTAAATTAGATATATACCTTTTTTTAGGAAAAATGTGACAGTATTAAACTATATACCTCTCTATATTTGAGTATTCAATAACAGACATGGAACATAGGGAAATAATGCATATTGACCAATAAAAATTGCATGTTTTATAGATATAGATCCACGTTAGAGTTTATTATATATCTTATGCTATATATAGACACATAGAAAAACACACACATATACGGATTGTGCTTTACTTCACTCAGCCTAGCACTTCTTTTCTGCCTTGTGCCTGAGGCAATACAAGGGTTCGAACTTGTGTCCTTGGTAAAAGTGAATGAAAAAAACTTTAAAAGTTTCAGCAAACCCATGATGGACACATCCATATCGGACACTTGCGTTTGAATCTGAATAACATGGAGTTTAGGGGCTTATTCAAGAAAATGACATTTTGGGAGCTTTTTTTTAAGAATTTTAGCCAAAAACAATTATTGGAACTTCAGTATTATTTAAATACCTTAGTTTAACGAGTTTTGCTTTGTTTTTGGCACATAAGACATCCTGCATTGATCTTGAAAATTTGCAGGTTTCTATGGGAGTGACCATTGCCCTGTTTCCTTGCAACTTTCAGAGGGGTGCAAAGAAGACAAATGACATGTAATGATATTAATTGTAATATTGAACGGTAGTTGTTGAATCTTAAGTAGTTTCTGGTATTATTTTCTAGTCATTTTAGTATTCATTTTTACCCTCTAGGTTCTTGTTAACATGTTCATTTTGGGTTTGGATTATACTAAGTTGAGTCGTTTAAGATTTGGATTAATTTAAGGAAGTTGAAGGGATTCGGATCTAATCTAAAATGAAGAGAGTTTTGAGGATGGGTGAGCAAAACTTGATTTAATTCGAAAAATATCGAAAATAAAAATTGAATTTCTAGTTAATTGAATATGAGTAATTCAAGTTTCGAGTTCAAGCTGATTTGAATTTTACAATTCGAATTATTCAAATAATAAATTTGGGTAAATATCTTTTTGATCCCTGTCAATTTTGAAAATGAGCAAATTGACCTCGCTCAACAAAAATGACAAAATAATTCAAAATAATTTTCAAAAACTCAAAATATTTATAAAAATTTCAAAATTTGTATTTTTAAAAATTATAAAAATTAAAAAAAATTAAAGAATATATAAAGAAAGTTAAAATTTTAAAAAATTAAAATAATAATTTTGGAACTTAAATAAGTTAATTAGTTATTCAAGTTTATGATATTAAAATATCTTATTTTATTATTATTTTGTTTTGAAAATCAAATTTATGTGTTTTAACATGAAATTAGTTATACTGTAATAATATTTTAATTTGATATGTTTGATTTTTTAATTTAACTCGAATAATTTCACTCGATTCGAAAAAAATTTAATTCGAGTTAAGATGATAAAATATGAATTGCTAATTTAATTAACTAAAATTTTTTGTACTCAATTCGATTGAATATTCACCCTAATATTAAAGATTTGTTTATGCCCAGTCTGGAGCTGTTGGGATTACAGAAATCTATCCAAACTCTGTAGTGTACATATAAGAATTTGTGTTTGGATCACTTGGGAGTTAGGATCACAAAAAAAAAGAGGTGGATTTAGTTGGAGACGAACATTTCAATGCTTTAATTAGTACAATCTTGCCTTTAATTTGCCTTCAACTTAAGAGTTGAGACATGCAGCTCGAGGCTTTGCGAATAAATAAATAAAACGACAACGAGTAAACTTTTATTTAGTTCTCTTTTTCAATTGTATATAAATTAGTTTGTTTAAAAAATAAATTAGATTATAATGTGGGTGAAAATATGTATGTAATACTTTTTTAACATTTTTTTAAAAATCAAATATGACTTTAGTTCAAAAAGGTAAAAAAATATGATGTTTTGGGTTTAAATTTTGTGATTTTTATTGTACCCTTGGAATAATATTTGTTGTTTTGTAAAAGAAATAAGTTTTTGGTAAATTTTTAATGGCTTAAGGGTACATAAAGTCTTTGAATGGATTCGAAGAAATCAAATAATCTTGAGTTAAAAAAAATATGCCCAATTCAACTACATCTTTGATTGTTAATTTTAATAGTTGATCATTAAAATCTAACGGTTCCATTTCTTAAAATTTTTAGGTTATGTTTGTCACATGGCATAATTGTGTATCATGCCGCAAAGAAAATGATATTTTCTTTTTAATTTGTTAAAAGAATATTACAAAATCATAATAATTACAAATACATATAAATTAATAAAATAAAAGTATATAGTTTTTTTTTAAAAAAATATTATTAATTAATAGAAAATAATAGAAAATTGTAGAAAATTACAAAAATATATAAAAATAACAAACAATTATAAACATGATAAAAATGCCAAAAAAATTATAGAAAAAAATGATATTCTCGTTTGGTTGGGTTGATACTCACGTATCGTATTATTGAGTTGGGATATAGTTGATGGGTGATGCCAACTCAACCAATCCCTTATGTCTCGTTTGGTTGGGTTGATACTCAAGTATCATGTTATTTAATATGTCAGTATTACGTAACATGGAAATAACCATGTGTTTGGTAGACATGTAAATGAATACATCATTTTTTGTTAGACGCAAGTTGAGTGATATTTATCACGGTTGTAGAGGTAGTATTTATTTAACACAAGTGTCTTGTGAGCTGATTCTTATTTTTTTTCCAATTATATCCTCATATAATTAAATAAATTACAACTTTTATCCTTGCTCTAAAATTTCTCAAATTTACCAAAATCTCTCGGATTAAGCAAAAATTCTAAATTAAACCGATACTCAAAATCTCCAATGCATGAGAAATGTTGGTGTGAGCTTTGCATAAATGATAGAAATCTCTACAATTTCTTAACTACTCTTCTCTTTTCAATCTAATCCAAAACAAAGTAAGGAATTTGAAACCCGTTTCTTTACTTTATTTTTGTTTATTTTCATGAGAAAAACTGTGTTTTTTTTTTGAAAAATCTCATTTATATATATATATATTAACTCCATGATTCATGTTAGTTTTTTGAGATAAACTCTATGTTCACGTTAGTTTTTATGTTAACACATTTGTTTATTTTCAAGAAATAAACGTCACTTATCTCTCTCATTTTGTTTCTTGTTATAGTATGATTGAGCCTATCATTTGGTAAACTTGTTCTGAATGACAATGGTGGAACTAAGAACATTGGAGATAGTATATGTGTGGAAGAAGATGGCTTTAATGGCTTTAATGGAACTGAAAACCTTGGCTTGTCAATGGATTTCGAAGATAATAACCATTCAAGGTCCCCATCTACTAGTAGAGTCAAGATTAGAAGAGTGGTGGAACTAGAAAGATAAGGCTGAATTTTACGGAATTGTTGAGATATTGAGATGCAAAATGGTTGAGGGTATAAAATAATTAACAAAGAGTTTAGGGACGGAGCACTTGATTACTCAGAGGTCTATGCAACTTTGGGATGAAAATTATAAGACTATCTTGAACAAAATAACTTGTTGCTACAAGATCCCTAGTAATCCAATCTATCCTAGATGAACAAAAAGAGATGTGGGTGGGGAGATTGTTATCCGAGAAAAAATATTTATCTAAAATTTGAAGTAAATGAACCAACTTTTGTGTTATCTTTTGTAGATGTAATGTATTTTTGTTAAGCAAATTTGCTAGGAAACTAGCATTAAATATGGTGCATAAGTTAATATTATCTGATTTGTATCACTTTTAATTTTTTTTAAATCATTTTCAAGTTACTTACATTCTATTTTTATGTGAAATAGTTTATTTATTGGATCAATATATTGAAGCATATGAACATATGAGTTCATTCATTTATTTAATTTTTTTTCTTGGAATGAATACATTTTTAGGTTGATTATTTGAAACATAATGTGGATAATGAATTTTAATGTAAATGTAATTTTACTAATTAACATTAGTTTATAATGAGTATAACTATTCTTTTTTTTTTTTGCTTGGACTATTTTGAATTATTTATATTTTTAATTGTGATTTATTGTCAATTTGCTGTTACATTGTATAAAAAAATATTACATTGGTTAAATACAATTTGAGTTATCTTATACTAAAATATATTATATTTTAAGTTTATAAATATAATAATGTTGCTAAGAAAAATATAATAATCAGTGAAAACAATTAAATAAATATGAAACTAATGTTATAAAATAATAATGTAAAGAACACAAGAATAATAGATAAGAGATGGATATGAGAATGGAGGGGATTTCTATTGCATTTTTATTATTATTCTACACATAACAAGTAGGATACTCATATAGGGAGATTAGACTCCTTATTTTCTAATACATTAATAGAAAAAACAGTTATAAAGATATGAAAGTTGAAAAGTTAAGGAAGATAAAATGTGAAAGGTTAATTATAATGAACTTCCGCTTAATAGCATTCATAACAACTAAAAGATGACATATTCGTAAATAACATTTATCTTTTAACACTTATTAAACACAAGATAAGAAGATTAATAAATATCATAATTTCCTACAACCTAACATCTGATATGATAACATCTATCATTTATCCATCTTTTTAATACTTAAGTATTATTTAATACATCACTTTTATTTTACATCCGACGTACCAAACGGGATGTTAATGCATGGTATAGATTAAGAGAAATGGGTTTTTGATAAAAAAAATTATTGTAAAAATCTTTAACCGTTAACCGAATCGAATTTTTTTTAAATACATTAACCGAACCAAAATATTTCGGTTAATTCGGTCGGTTAACAGAAATTTATATGTTTTTGTCTTTTGGTTAAAATAAGTATAAAACATATAAAAAAAATACATTGCTAAAGTTCAAAAAACTTTAAATGGAGGTGAAAATAACAAATAAGATATTAGAAACACTACATAAGTCTTGAAAGTTAACAACCAAACACTATATAAATCTTGTAAACGATAAATATTTCGGTTAATTACCCGATTTCGAAACGATAACCGAAATTTAAAAAAAATCATTAACCGACCTCCGACATAACTAAATTTAGTCACCGACCGATTAACCGAATTAGATCTGTTCAATCGGTTAATTCGGTTTTAACCAAACTATGAATACTCCTAATTTGGTAGGTGGATGATACAAAGTTAATCTTTTAATATATGATAAGATTTAAATGGTAAAGTAGTTTAGTTAAGAGTATGATGTATTGGGTTCAAATTTCATTATTCTTATTATACCCTCAAAATAACATTTGTTATTTTATACAAATTGTTTTTTTGTAATTTTTTAATTGAGGTGTTATTTGATAAATTGAAAATTAAGTATTGATAAATTTAAATACATAATTTAAGTTATAAATTTGTTTAATATATTACTTAAAATTAATTATTAAATATAATTAGATTGTTTGATAAATGCAGATTTTAAATTATAAATAAATATTCTACATTTTATGTTGATTTTTAAAACATTTTACTTTATTCTAAACAAAAATCAAATTTTAAACACAAAATATTTATAGAATAATATAATATTAAATTAAATTAAATTAAATTAATTGAAAATATTCTACATTAACTAATAACTAGCTCTTCTACTTGCTATTTTTCTCACTTTTTTATAGAAAAATTCTATAAGATTGTTTTATTTTAAATTATAAATCACGTTTAAAAATTTAAATCATTAAAATATTATTTTTTATTAATTTAATTTTTTCACTGATCTATCAAACAAACCTAGTTAATGGTAACACTAACTCTTTTAACTATAGTATAAATAAATATGTGATTGACAAAAAAAATTAAATATGCTCAAGTTAGTGGGCAAATGACCAAAAAAATCTTTTCTTTGAAAGGCCATAATTTTTTTTTTTGGAAAAAGATTCAAAATTGTTACCAACAAGATTCGAACCAATGTACTAAAGAAAAAAAAAACATTTTAACCAACTAAACTAAACTAACTAATTGATATATTATAAAAATATTGTTATTATCTTAACTATATTACTTACGTTCTAACGATTTATTGGACCTATTCCATACACGTGTCAAATCAGAAAAAATAATACAACAATTCTGTAAAAAAATTCGGTGTTTACTCCAAATAAATAAGGAGAATAATGATTTGAATGTTTCAAAATTCAATTTTGAACCGAAAAAATCGAAATTTAGGGGCAAAAATGGATCTTTTTCGATAAAAAGTTCGGCAAACTGCCTTCGGCTGATTGTCAGAGCGTAGATCTCGAAAATTTATTCGAAATAAAAAAAAAATCGTCTCAATCGGACAACCGATTCCAAGCTAAAAAACATAAACTGTTCATGCCACGTCAGCAAATCGCGTCCTAGGGGGCACGATTTGTGTCCACGTCAGCAAATCGCGCTGACATGGACGCGATTTCGCGAAAAATGGACCATTCTGAAAAATAATTAAATAATTGACCCATTTCAGTAATTTCTGAAAAAAGGACTTTTTTTTTTTTGTCATTTGCCCCAAGTTAGTTGCTATAAATTAAATGAAGAAAAAGATATTATTATTAACACACAGTCGGATGATAACTAAAAGTTTACAGACAAGCAAACGACTAATGTTTTGTGTTGTTAAATACAAAATAATAAAATACAAATAATTATTAGAATACGTTATTTATATTATAATCTAACAAATTAATAAATACATTTATTTTTTGAAATAATGGATTTCAAAATCTTGTTAATTCATTTATTAAATTATTCATCAGAAAATAGTGAGTGAGTTGGGGTAACATCTCACTCTGCCATGTGGACTTGATTCGCCGCTGGTTCAAATTCAATGACTCGCTTCACTTCCATTCCCCACTAAAAAAAGACATTTCCTTCTCTCTCTTTCTTCCCTCCCTATTTTCTTCTTCTGCAAAGTTTAGGGTTTTTGAAATGTGGATTTACAATGTCACAATCTGAAGAAACTCCTGTCCCTGACGCTATGCCTACCGATTCAACCTCTCACTTAGGGCTTCAATCTCCCGATCCGGGTTCTACTTCGAGTCCCGACCTCTCACCGTATGATCTTAATCACTCCGCTGTAGAAACCGAGCACGAAGAAAGCAGTCTCCAACAGCAGCTCCAGAATCTCGATTTGAAGGAGGAAGAAGTGAAGACTGATAGGAAAGATGACGGAGAGAGAGAAAGCAACAACGATGCCGACGGAAACGCTGCTGAAGACGAGGACGGCGAGAATGAGGAAGAAAGAAACGATAACGAGATTGATGGTGAAAACGTGAAGAAAAGTGAAGGAAAGAGGTCGCATTATCCGGTGAGACCGGATGCAGAGAGTTGCGCTTATTATATGAAGACTGGACTTTGCAAGTTTGGATATAATTGCAAGTTTAATCACCCTATTCGAAGGACGACCCAGGTCTTTTTTTCTAACCTTCTTATTAGTCATCGTCTTTATATGTGCTGAAGTGCTTTTCCTTTAGCTGATTGAGAGCTGCTTTTATGCCCCCCCCCTTCTTTTTGTTTTTGTCGCTATAATAGTAGTACAATTTATGAAAGATTAATTTGATTTATTTTCTTTAAGTTGTTTTATACGGTATGTGTGTTGACGTTTTGGAAAAAAATCACAGGTAAGTTTTTTTTTAATTATTGAGGAAAATGTGGTTATTTCTGTCCCAGACAGCTGGTGGAAAAAATTCCATCTTTCCTCGCTGAAGTGGTTGATCATCATACAACAGCTGAGATATAATCTAATATTGGGATTTGAGTATCTTCATGTCGATATAAATACAACTTTTAGCTTTTTCTTTGTATACATTACGCCTTGCCTAGTACCATAGGTACGCGCTCCGGTATCCCATAGCAATTATGATGATTTTGGGTGTTATCTACAGACCTATATTTATTCCTTTTCTCCTGTCATTCTGGGTGTTCTGGAATTATGATGTTTGCAGGCTGTTAAGGAAAAGGTCAAGGAAGAAGTTGAATCAACAGAGAAACCTAGCCAGACAGAATGTAAGGTCAATATTCTTAATTTATGTTTGCACAATAACTCTTTATGATAGTAATGGACATCACTTTGATGAGTGTTTACTTATTTGATTTGAATGCTTTTTATGTTATGTTTTGGTTGGTAGCTGGTCCTTCAGGTCATTATCACATCTTGTTTTTATTCTATGATCTATTACGGCCTGTAAAATATCTTTAGTGTTTGTTCAGATGCTTCTGGAACTCATCTTTATATATTTTCAGCTACGTCTTTAAGAAATGTGCTTTCGTTGATGGTACATTTATTTGATGTTACAAATTTGCTGGAGATCTTTGCAGTACTACCTAAGAACTGGTGGATGTAAGTTTGGGAATGCTTGTAGGTTCAACCACTCAACAGCTAAATCTTCAACGAGTCCAATTTTAGAGCTTAACTTTCTTGGGTTGCCTATCCGACAGGTAGTTATGCTCTTACTGAATAATTGAATTTGTGGACTCTATACTAAGTCCTGATGTTCGTCGAGTTCTTTCTACTATCAGCCGAATTGTATCAGATCTAGTTTTAGTGATTAATTATAGTAATCATTCTGGGAATTGAAAAGATTTAGTTCATCACAGGGGGAGAAAGAATGCCCCTATTACATGCGTAATGGGTCCTGCAAGTATGGAGCCAACTGCAGGTTTAATCATCCTGATCCTACAGCTGCTGGGGCTTGTGACCCAACTTCCGGATATGGTAATGGTGGATCTGTTTCACCTCAAGCTGCATCACAAGTGAATATGTTGCCCTGGTCATCACCTAGGGCATTGAATGAGACTGCTGCCTATATACCGATTTTGTTTTCACCTCCGCAAGTTGTTCCGCCACCAAACCCAGAATGGAATGGGTATCAGGTACTGTCATTGCTCTTATGCTATTAGTGTTAATCGTGGTATACTATCCTTGAGTCTATAGCATCTATGGGTGTATCGTGGCATGCTGTGTAGTTCATAGCATCTATTGAGTTGATCTTTGCATCACATGCTTCTTACCTTCACCCACAATCTCTTAAATGATGTCTTTCCCAGACTTTTATTGTTTTTATTCCTATTACAGTATGTTTCTGCATAATAACTTATCTTTTCGTGCCTTGTCAAGACAACTGTGTACCCCCCACCAGAAGGGAGTTTGCATCCAGCCCCAGCATATGTCATGAACAACCCGGCAACTGAAACCGCTGTCTATACTCATAACCAGCCTCAGATGGTGGCTGATGAATTCCCTGCACGGCCTGGCCAACCTGAGTGTAGTTACTTCCTGAAAACTGGGGACTGTAAGTTTAAATCTAATTGCAAATATCATCATCCAAAAAATAGAGTTGCAAAGATGGCTCCATGTGTTCTCAGTGACAAGGGATTGCCACTCAGACCTGTAAGTTTGTGCTTATTTTGGTTCTTCCCATGAAACATATATAAACCAGATATGGATATAGATTGTTTCAAAGCTTGTATATGCATACATAAAATGAAAACAAAAGTAATACATGTAATAGTAAATATTCTCACAATTGTCGTTGCTTCATTTCTTTTTGTGACCTTATGTTTCCAATTATTTTGAAACAAGTTCCTTAAGAAAAATCAATAGAAATTGCATGTTTTAGAAATTGGTAGTTGATTTCTTCAACTAGTTAATGATTATTCTGTTGTACAAATGAATTTCTACATAAATGTAGCTCGTGGGGAAAGGCCCTTTAGTGGATTGCGGTTTCGGTTATAGTAATTCAATTCTCAGTTCTGATGCATTTAACAAATTAATGCTTCAACTCCTTTATTTTTTTTGGAATTCCAGGATCAAACCATCTGCTCACACTATAGCCGCTATGGTATTTGCAAGTTTGGACCAGCCTGTAAATTTGACCATTCAAAACAGGAAGCTCCATCAACAATGGCAATGGCCGGACTGGATCAGCCTCCACCATTCAGCCATTCTGCTGCTACAGAACAAACCGCAATCGCCGCTGGTACTGATACTGCAGTTCAGCAGCCTGTGTAAAAAGAATTTTCAGCCAACGCTCCCTAGCTTTTTAGATCTGACATTAGCAAGGATTCTAAATTTTATTTTCTGAACTGCAAGACTCCATTTAACTTGTTTCTACCCCGTGTTCCTTTGCCACAAGCTTTTTGGGGATGGCAATATATAATATATCGTAGTTAGGATGCTGTTGTGTTGCTAGTTTTTGAAGCTGAAAATGAAATCAGGATATGTAAATTATCTCGGTTTCATGTCATACTACAAACTAATACAATTCCTTTGAAATGGTGTGTGAACTACGTCACCTCTTCTTCGACTTCTTTCCTAGGTAAGTTGTCTTTGCCAGGTTTTTGAAATGGTAACTGGTCTGGTCGGTCCGGGTCTGGTTCGATTTAGACCGCATTAAACCATATATGTTGAATGCATGAAAGTGAGCATTTTAAAGAATATATATACACATATAAGACATTTTCCTAAACAAGGTTCCTCTTTTTTATATTTTGTAAAATATATTAAAATTGGAATAAAATACAATCGTCAGTGGCCGTTAGTGCTTGTACTTCCATCTCCTTGGTCCCCCTCTGTAAATAATAGTGAGTAGCATGACTCAAGATTTGTAAATTCGAAACAAAGCCCGCAATACTTTAAAAAGAAAAAGAAAAGGAAAAGGTAGATACATTAGAAGAGTAGAAGGTGGTCCCATTCCATTGCAGCCAATTATGAATAGTGTAATATTATATATACATATATAGGGGAAAGGCAAGTTGCTCATCACTAGCCAAATCATTCAATTCTCCATTTCCGATCTCCCCCTAAATGCTACCTTTTAAACTCTAACAAAGCAAAAGCATTTGGTCTGAAAAAAAAGAAAAAATGGGTTCAAATGACAATTAGAAGGAAATAAATAAATATAAAGTACCGGAAGCTTAACTGAAATTGTGCAATTGTTAAAAAATTTTTGGATAATCCAACCTATACTTAAATTCTTTTATTTTCATTATTATTCAAATTCTCATCTAATTAGATAGTAATCTATCGATTGAATCTTAGCTCAATTGGCATTGACATTATTGCCAGTGCAACGTTATCTTTCTATTTAAGGATTGGGGAGGGATTATGGGTAATTCTAGGTATTATATAAAAAAGAATAGATATGATAAGGATCTATAATAAGATTAATTTGTGGTAGTTAAAATTGTTAGGAAATCGAGTAGAGATAGATAGATAGATAGATAGATACCTTAGGAGGAGAAGGGGGAGGTTTATTGACAATATCAACTTTTTGAGGGACAATACTAGGAGGAGGAGGAGCAGTAGCTCTGGTTTTCTTCTCATTTCTAGCTTTGTTGAATATCACCGTAAATCCATCTGCCGTTGCTGGATCCTTCAAGTCCCACTCCCCAAACTTTGGCAACGCTTTCCCTTTTTCCTGCTCCTCATCATCCAATTTCAATCAATACTCTTGTACAATTCCCACTCACTTATATATGAAATACAAACCTTCATATCTAAAAAATGTATTTCATGTTGTAATATCTAAAATATAAACCCCATCATTATGGACTTGTTTGCAAAGTTAATTTATTTCACTAACGGTGTACACAATAATAATAATAATAATAATAGTATATATATTGTCAATCCGTAATTTCTGAGATACCATTTGCTTTTGAGGGAAAGTTTATCTAACGGTTTTGTTGCAAAGAAGTTTTCTTATGGGGAAAATATCACTCTTACTTATGAAGTTTCAATCTAATCTTTGATTAATTGATGTAGTAGTATTTCTTCATTTGTACCAAAAAAAAAACATAGTCTACAGCCTCATTAAAGAGGCTAAAGTTGAGAGGAAAACAATATCCCATTGAATTAATCAAAGGATAAATTCATAAGAAAATTTTTGCTTCCAAAATAAAAAATCTCATACCAAATGTAATCTAAAAATCTTTAGATCGATGATATATATATTTATGACATCATATATATATTAAGGCTAGGAAATGTGAAGATGATTGAAAGTGAGATAAAAGAAATGTGTAAGATTAAATTACATACCGCCATGAATGACAGATTATATGATTCTAAGAAGATAAAAAGAGAGGGGATTTCCAAAGAGGAGGGGGACAAAGGAAAAAAATGGATAGAAACATGTTTTTAAAGAGACAAAAATAGGAGGATACTAAGGAATGTTTGTTTTGTTAAATATGACACATGTTGAGGTTAGAGGCTGAGGCACACACTCTTTTTTAGGAAATTCCCTGTTTATTCTCTCCTTTCGGTTGGTCGTTATTAGTTTTATTATGCCATCATTCATTTTTCCCCAATTGTCGTTTCAGCATCAGCATTAGATCCATATACTAGATTTCCTAATAAAGAAAAGTATTAATATATATTTTGCTTCTTAATTTACTAATTGATACTTGACGTGACACTAATAATAATACATAACTTATAAAAATGTAAAAAAGTTTAAAATACAATATGTAATTAAATTCTAAATAGTATGACCATCAAAATGGATCGAGCTATCTCATTATTTGTTCTACGAATCCATGCAACCGCAACATCAATAGTACTGTGAACAATCCACTGCGCTGCGGCTTCCGCTACTATCGGTGAAAAGCTACCGTCATCAATCGATGTTATAGCTCGGATAAACTCTTTGGAGCCCCCAAGGTATCAATAAAAATATCTAGCTTTGTAAATTTTATACTCTATTGCAAACATCAAACGCCAACATTTCTTACCACACATCCGATCCCAACTAAGCCAATGCATCCCCCTTCGACTCCTACCTGCTAAACCCCACTAAAACGAGTTAGTTGCAGCTCCTCACAAAGCGAAATCAACAGCAAGGAAACAGGCCATACAATAAGATGGTATTGCTTAAGCGATGGACTTCAACAAAATCTCCCTCCCCTCCCAAGATAAGAATTTTTTATTCCATCTTTGTATTCTTTACCATGCACGGTCACGAAGAAAATCGAACACCGCTTTTTTACTCCTTCCAAACAGTGAAGGAACACCCAAGTATCAACTATGATCTAGAGGGTTCGTAACACCCAATATCCCCAAGAGCCTTTGTCAAACATCGTCGACAACGTTGGGGATAAAACACACACTCGATTTCCCATAATCCACAGCTTGTCCCGCCGCACGCTCATATTTGCTAAGAATATTTCTCACCTCAACACACTCCTTATCTGTAGCCTTAAAAAGAAGAAAGAGTCATCCGTGAAAAACAAATGAGAAACCAACAGTCCCGAACTACACACCCTCACCCAGTAATATTGCTCCCTCAACGTTCAGCATCTCTGGAAAAAACCGAAAGGCCTTCCACACTTATATCAAACAAGTGCGGGGATAATGGATTCCCTTAACGAAAACCTCTATATACCCTGATAGGTCCTACCTCTTCACCATTTGCCAACTTCGAGAAGCTAACCGAAGTATCACAAACCATCATTTGGTGAATCCAATCTCTATGGAACCCCTACGCATCAAGCATGGCTCGTAGGAAATCCCAACCCTGTCCTAAGCTTTGCTAATATCCACTTTCATCGCCACCTCACTGCCACTGCCTCGGGATTTCTTCCTCATATGATGCAACAATTTAAATGCCACGAGCACACTATTAGTTATCAATCTTCTAGGAACAAAAGCAGATTGATTCTCTGATACTATAGAAAGCAAGATTAACTTTGAGCAGTTTGCGAAGACCTTCGACACTATATTATAGAGCACATTATAACATAAAGAAATGGGTTATAGATCCTTCAAGGAAGTCGGTTTACTAACCGTAGGGACAAGGACAGTAGGAGTCTCAGAAAGCGACGTCGGGAGTTCACCATCTAACCTTGGGGACAAGGACAATAATGGTAAAAAAAAAAGTATCATTTTATATATTTTTAGTTTATTTCTATAAAATATCTTTTTAGGTTATTATTTTGAGAAATATATAAAATACAAATTTATAAAATATATACAATTAAAAAATATATATAAACCTATAAGATCTTGAAAAATATATAATTTATAATATATAAATTTTATAAAAATTAAAAATTTATGAAAAATATATTAAAAAGCTAAAAAAATGAATCAGGGTAAAATGTCATCCAAATGCAATTGAATCCGGACAACCATCTACATAAGATAATTTTTAATGTAAAAACTTTTTTATACTTTTTTTCATTTATATATTTTATTTTTTTTAAATATTTATATAATTTTTAATTTTATAATTATAATATAAATAACATGATCTTTTATAAAAAAATTAAAAATATATAAACTTGTTAAAAATACTTTTGGAATGAATTTGGACATAAGGGTATTTATGTTCATTCTTGATGTGAAAAAATATTTTTTTTATATATTTTTAAAGGTTTTTAATGTTTTCCATATGGCATACTCATAGACTTTCATGTGGCATACTGATAAGCTTTCACCATTGGATTGGTGATCAATGCCACATGAACACAAATTATAACAGTGTTATTGTAGAGGTACCAACCTCGATGGTAGAATACAAGTGCATATAACAACTAAGTCCCCATAAAAAAGTACCCAATAGGTACAAATGGGCAAGTTCAGGAGGCAAAATACATAAACCCTTTCTTTACAAGGTAATTTGCATTATTTTGAAGGTATTTTTATTACTTTATACCTTTTATATAAAAAATAAAAAAATATTCATATATAATAATATTTGAATCAAACCCTTTATAATTTTTAATATTATACTTTACCATTCAACCAAATGCCTCATTTGTTATTTATTTTAATCTTCTATAAATATGATTTTATTTTTAATGCTACATGATTTTATTTTTTCACGGATGCGCCATAATTTAGTATTTATAAAAAAATTATATAAAAAAGATAAACTAAGGTTTGAGGTCTTTTGAATTTTATGCTCAAATTCTACTATTGAATTTATTTTAGGTTTAAATTTATAAAAACATAAAAAAAATAAAATATTATTATAATAATATTTGTTACATTTTAAATAAATTATTTTTTTAGTCACTTTAAATTTAAGGTAGTGTCTAATTAATACTTGATATCAACTTAGTCAAGAGTTTTATATTCAACTAGAAATTCTATCACGTGCGTATACTTGTGAAAATAACATATTTAGAATATAAAGGTGTGTTAAGAAACATATAATAAATAATGAAATGTATGGTTTGAAAACGATCAATATTAACACATGAAATATGTACGATATTAAAATAAAATGAAAAGAGATTAAATTGTGAGTAAAAATGAAATTTAAACACATAAATACATCATATTAAGAATACTAAATCACTAAAAATGTTTATTATGGTGTTTTCATCAAACTTGAGTTATTGTTGAGTTAATCTATTATACCAACTGAATCAACAATATTGTCAATAAGAAATTCTATTGCATGTATATAAAGTATCCATAATATAATTAAAATATAAATATTATATTAAAATAAAGCTTTAGTTTAATCTAAAGTTAATACTTCATTGATGTAAATAGCATGGGATTTAAATTTAATCACGCATAAAAATTTTATTGGGTTTTTAAAAAATTTAAAAAGATTAAAATACTTACAGATAATATATCTTATTTTAAATATAAATGATCGTTTTTAAATTAAATTAATGTTCCATTAATTCGTGTCAACATTTACAAATAAAAATAAATTGAAAGCCATTGCAAAATATAATAATATGACGTGGAACATATAAAAACAATTTTAAAAAGCAGGTGAAATGGGGAAATTCGTACTAACCAACCGAAACAAATTAATCAATGTGAATGTTGATACGTAGGCGCCGACACTCCCTCGTTTGTGTGCCAGACTTAGATGGAATGAATTCTAAACGACACCGTTTTACTAGTTGCATCATTGTCGTGGAAATTGGCTACCGATTGTACACTGAATTTATTATCTGCACCTCCGAATTGTGAATTATTAAATTTATGCATGTGATATATAAATTTTTATTTACTATAATTTTATATTAAGTTTTTATTTTTTTAATTAAAAATATCAAAACTTTAATTTTAATTCAATTCATACATTTTACATCAAAATTTCTCATACAAGATAAATATAATTATTCATAAAAAATATTAAAATAAATATTTTAAAAATTAAACACACATTAAATTTTCAAAGTTGTTTGTGAAAAAAAATACACTACCAATATACTAAATATTAGCTCTTATTTATATATGTAATATGCAAATGTAAAATAGTACTACGTGGACAACAATGTTAATAATTTGCAAAAATTTAATCAAATCATAATATCATATATAGAATACACAATTTCATGTATCATATTGCACGTTAAATTAGAATCCATGTATAATTTTAAAATTTATCCCATTTGAATTTAATGCTGTCAACTAATAATGAATTATTTTACATTTTACCTCTACAAATAATTATATTTATTCAATACAAAAATAAGCAAATATATTTTTTAAAATAAACATAATTGAATCAAATCAACTTTTCATATATATAATTATATATCCAATTTAATATCAAAATATGTTAAAAGTAAACAAAAAAGTATTCTTTAATATAATTTTAACCAACCAAATCATTTTAATGTTATTTATTTTTTATTCTATCTCACTAACCAAAAAGCTATATTTTTTTTTATTTTTCTAATTCTTTTAACGAACCAAATAAATTGTTGATTTTCTTACAAGTCACCGAAGAAACAGTTGATTGGTTTAATTTTCACATTTAAAGCCCCCAACCAATTTTGTTTCAACTACTTCCATGAAAAGAAATTTTGTTTCAACTACTTTTCTATCTTCTTCCAACAGCATTTAATACTCTTTACTCTTTTCTTTCTTTTAGGGTAAACTAATGTTCAACTGTTAATAAGTTTATATTTGATCACTCAACTTCATCAAGCTACATAATGATCGTTGAATTATTTAAAATTTTTTATTTAAATCATTAAACTATTTAAAAGTTTTTTTTAATCATTAGGCTGTTAAGTTTTTTTCTTTTTTTAAGTATGGCTATTGATGAACAGTACGGTAAATCAGTACCCATCAACAACTAGAATAACATACCTTAGATTCAAGTTGATTTAATGGTTAGTGCCAGAGATTGAAGAAAAAAGTTATTTGGATTCTGGTTCATAGATTTGTGACATTCAAAATTGTTTCATGAAAATAATTGAACTGTAAAAGAAAAAGGGAAGAAGAGCTTTCGATTGGTGTAGACGGTGCGAAGAGAGAAAGCCATACAACAACGATTTTAATATCCCAATGACTTAAATGAAAATTTTTGAATAGTTTAGTGGCCATTTTGTAATTTTTTAAAGTTAAATGTTCAAAACGTAAATTTACTAATAATTTAGTGACTTTAATTATAGTTTACTCTTTATTTAAATAAAACACTCCTTACCACCACCACTATCATCATTATCATTATTATTATTTTATAAATCGTGAATTTCATTATGGGCTGCCAGTGATATTTGAATCGAATCAGGTTAGTTGGTCGGATTAGTTAGACTAATAATTTATCGGAGTATCGGTTCAAAGAATGGTTTTTGAATCAATTAGGTCAAGAATCAATATAGACCTGTTGAATCGGTTAAAAAACATTTGAACTAACAATTGAACTATATATATATATTAATATTTTTTATTTTTAAATATTTAATAATTATTTAATTGAACCAATCAAACCGATAAACTAATTATCTGTCGGTTCAACCACAAACTCGGTTCTAAAAACATTAGTTGAAAGAGATCGAAGTAGACTACTTCTCCAGACATTTTTAAAAGAGTAATATCACTTCGGCTCGGATAGAACTATACTCAAATCGTAAAATCAATAAAAACTACCTCTAGTTATAAAAAAAAAATTGTTTCACTAAAAAAAACAACATAAAAGTAAGATTAAAATATTTATCTAAAATTCACGTGAATGATTGCAGTGATTTCAAGTCTAATATATTTATTTATCAAAATTTAATCTAAATTAAAATGTTGGCGTGTTTCTTTTTGAGTGTTAAATCATAAATTTATTTTGTAACTTTTTTATCAATGTAAAAATTGTCCCTTTCTATTACATATTATATTAAATTCTTAAAAATAAAAATAAAGCGACTAAATTCCAAATCTACATAGAATACAAAGATTGGAGCATATTTTAACTTATTTTATATTACGATGATCCTAAAAAGTATTATTTTTAGATAGTAAAAAATAACATCACATTATAAAATTTTAAAGATACGTAATTATAAAAAGATGTGGATCATATTTGCTCTAATTTAAATCTAATAAATTTATTTGAAAAATAAACATAATTAAATAACCGAAGAAAATCCTAAATCTTACACTTGTTTCTTAACTTCAATTTTAAATCTTAAACTCTAAACCCAAAAATTTTAAATATCAATTCTTAAACCTTGAACTCCAAATCATTAAATTCTAAATCTTATATCTTAACCTTGAACGCTAAAACTTAAATCATGAAGCCTAAATCCTATAAATCTTAAATTGAACTCTAATGCTACTTTTGGTAAAAAAATATTAATTTTTAATCATGTTTGAATATATTAGTTAATAATAAACTAATTTTAATTTGTAACTTTTAGCCGCGTATCTTACTTATTTTTTACAAAGAGAAGTTTATTTTTTCTTTTTTTGCTTATTTTGAAAAACTCTTATTTTTAGTACTCATATTTCTAATTTCAAGTTTAATCTTTACTATTTAATTTTTCTTTATTTTACGTAAAAATATTTTAACACATGTATTAGATAATCATTTTTCTAATGTTATTATACTAGTAACCAAATGAAACATAAATCACAACATTTTTTTTGTTATACAAAATCAATTATATTATTTTGAAAGTATTTTTATTTTATTTTGTCTTTTAAATAAAAACATATTATGAGACCTGAACTTAAGAGACTCTAAGGGTGTGTTTGATAAACTGTAAATTCAAGTGCTGAAAAATTAAGTACTGAATTTTTACTGCTAAATTTTATATTGGAAAATTGTTTGATAAATTAATAAATATAAGTAGTGAACATAGTTATGTGGTTTGATAAAAGTAAATATTGATTTTTAAAAGATTATTTATTTTAAATGTTAATATTATTAATATAATAATTTATATGATTTTAAATAGTTACCTACTTATTCTATTCAACCTTCTTTTCTTGAAAATTTTATATCAATTAAAAATTTAAAATAATTATTAAATGCATTTAAAATATTAAATAAAATAAAAAATTTCAACTATTTATGAAACACACCCTTAACTTTTAAAATGTTTTTAAGTTGAATTAAAATCTCATTTATTTTTATTATTTTATAAAATATTTATTATGTAATTTTACATTCACTCCACCCAAACTAACAGATTATATGTGATCAGAAAATGTACAGCCACCATGCATTGCGATGCCATCCAATAAATAGTGTCAGTGTCAATAGATATATATGCTGAAGTCCCAAAGGACATTGAAGAAACCTGTAGTACGCAATCCATGGCTACCCTTTCTTCAACTCATTCTTCCTCACAAAACATCCTCATTACGTTCACCATAATATTCCTCGCATCATCTCTTCTGCCTTCCTATTCTGCAATCACTGAGACTGACCAACGCCGCCCATTTAAGAAGATATACGCCTTCGGCGACTCCTTCACCGACACCGGCAACACCGAGTCCCTCACCGGCCCCAATGGCTTTGTCCGCGTTTCCAACCCACCTTACGGCACCACCTTCTTTCACCACCCCACCAACCGCTACTCCGATGGCCGACTCGTCATCGACTTCGTGGCTCAGTCACTGTCTCTGCCGTTCTTGCCGCCGTACCGTAACAGAAAAGCCAACAGAACTTACGGGGTTAACTTCGCGGTGGCTGGTTCGACGGCGATAAACCATGCTTTCTTTGTTAAGAACAACCTTTCGCTTGATATCACTCCCGAGTCGATTCAAACACAAATGATGTGGTTTGACAAGTATTTGGAGAGTGAAGGTTGTAAAGATCCAGAATCGGATCAGTGCAAAGAAGCGTTTGATGATGCTCTGTTTTGGGTTGGTGAAATTGGCGTCAATGATTATGCATATACTATTGGATCAACTGTGTCAGGCGACACCATTCGAAAGCTTGCCATAAATACTTTTACTGAGTTTTTACAGGTAACCAACAAAATTTGTGTCTTCTTATCATGTTAATAAAGTATGGCACTGACTTGGTTCAATTGATTTTGCAGGGATTGCTGAAGAAAGGTGCAAAATACGTGGTCGTTGAAGCACTGCCGACGACAGGTTGTTTACCGTTGGCGATGACATTGGCTCCTTCAGACGACAGAGATGACATAGGGTGCGTGAAAAGCGTGAACAACCAAAGCAACGCCCATAACCTCGTCCTCCAATCCAAGGTGTCGGATCTCAGACAACAGTTTCCCCAAGCCATCATTGTTTACGCTGATTACTGGAATGCTTATCGCACGGTGATGCAAAGCCCAGAAAAATACGGATTCAAAGAGAGCCTCAAAGCATGTTGCGGAACAGGGGAGCCGTACAACTTCGAGGTTTTCAATACGTGCGGGAATCCTTCGGTCACCGCCTGTTCCAACCCTGCCCAATATATCAACTGGGATGGTGTCCATCTCACCGAAGCCATGTATAAGGTTGTCGCCGACATGTTTATCGATGGGAATCTCTGTAACCCGCCGTTCAAAACCTTGCTGGAAAGGAAGCTGCGGCAGCCATGAATATGGGATCTTAAATTCTTTGTGTGTTCTGAATTGGTTTATTTACTTGAGAGATATCACTTGTTGTGTCGTTTCGGTTGTGGAATAGATAGATGTATTTCAATGGTTGAATGAAAACTTTGATTCGACTTGATGTTTGTTTATCAAATGCACATCAGGCGATTGAATATGATTAAAATTTGAAAATTTTAGTTTATATTTTAAGTTGGAATTCAAAAGAAGGTAATTTGAAAAACAGAGAATCATAAGTCTCTGTGTAGGATTTAAGTAAGAATAATATTATTAAATGAGCGTGTTACAGGGCAAGTGCGTGTTTTCACCAAAACTAGATTTTTTTTTCATACAGTTAAATGATAGTATTTTTGTATATTCAGTTTTAGATTCGATTTTTGTATTTTTTTTATTTCATGTTGTTTTATGCTTTTTTTATTAACGTTTTTGACACATTAATTCTTTTGACTAGATCTTTTAAGTTTTTTATTTTTAATTCATCTTTATAATCAATAACTCTTTTTAATTAATCGAACTTAGAACTCAATAATGAAATTACAATTAACTAACTATCTAACAAAAAAATTACTTGAGACTCAAAGATAAAAATACTAATATTTAACCATTTAACAAAAAAATAATTTTTTTATTTTTAGTAAAAGCGCGTCCCAAAAACAACATAGATAATAAATTTAGAAGAAGAAAAAAACAACACATATACTCAAATAAGTTTTTTTTTCAGTATCTATTGAAAAATTAGTGGTTATTAAAGTTAATTTTAGGTAAAAATTAGTGGTTATTGTAAAAGGATGATATATATGTTTCATAATCTTTTCTTTCCGTTAAACTCATCTTTATAAAAAATTTATTAACAATTTCGAATACGAATGTTTATATATATATTTATCAATTATACTTAAATTTGATTATAATAATAACAAAATTATCCTTTAAATTTTATATAACCTATCTGTATATATTCGTAAAGTTTTTCATAATTTTTTAAAATTTTAATTTTTGTAACCTTTTGCTGCTGCTCTAATTGTTCCTAGCCCACAAAGTTACCTACCTATTGTGATTCGCATTTTGTACTAACCATTAAGGAATTGCCAATTGTTTGAAGCATTTTCAAGATGATCCATAATTGTGGGTGGTGTTATTTGCATTTATTATGAGCACGTCGCACCGTTAAAGGAATATCACTGCATTCTTAAAAGGATTTTAATTTTGTGTAAGTACATATTTTTAAAATTTAAAATCCATGGCTTTTGTTTTCAAATACACTTTTATTAAGATAATGAAAATTTTAAAATTTATGATAATTTTAAAAAAAAATCCTTTATCCAAAATTACCCTTAGAAAGTGGTTTTTTTTCTATTTTACTTATTTCATCCCATGCATATATTATATTTTATATTATTAATAATATTTACATATTTTAAAAATATAATTATATCTATATGCCATATTTTTATTCATATATGTATTTTTTGAAAGTATGTATTTTTTTTATTATCATTAATTTCAATATTAAATTCCAATAGCATAAATTTTCTTTTTAAAAGTATTCATTCAAACAAAAAAAATTATACTAATATTTTAAAATAGATTAAATTTAAAATATTAATTTATCTATCCAAATGTACTGCATTTTTTAGTTGAGACTAAGGTCCCCTTTGGATGCCAACGCACAGCAGTGCGTTGGATTTTTTACCCTTTATTATTAGTTTGACTGCAGTGGAGTGGAAAGGCTGTGCCTTTGGATGTGTTGGCTTCCAGCACAGTGAGGGATTCCCACTGCACTGGACAGCCTTGAGCTGGCTGCAGGTAAAAGCTTCAGTTAGGTGTAGCTAGAGCAATTGATATTTTTAAAAGACAATAATACCCTTACTTTAATTTATTAATTTATCATTTTATCCTTAGATGTTAAACTAATTTCTTTCTCAATCTTATTTGTTTTCAGATTTGGGAACTAAACAGCAGAAATTTGATCCAAATATAATGTTACTATTTGTGAAAATAATATTTATCATTATTATAAAAAAGTATTTAACTATAAAAAAATTAAAAATAATTATCATTTTATCTAATAAATAATTTAAATTAATTATATAATTCATTAAAATATTAGAAGATACATTTTAACATTTTATTAAATGAATTTATAAATTCATATATTTTAATAATTTTAAAAAAGTAAAATAATTTAAATAACTTCTATTATATATCAATTCTAATCTGATGTACTTAATAGTCATTTCTTATTCTCACCTCACCGCTACAGCTGCTTTTGAATCTAAACACACACTCCACAATTATTTCTAATCTCACCGCTACAGTAACTAATCTCACCGCCACCGCTATTTTTAACCTCACCGGAGGTAAACACAACGCCCATCCAAACTAGCCCTAAAATGTCCACTACCAGGAAGAGTAACTAATCTTTACGCTGTGGGTGCTTTTTGAAAATGTGGATAATCGGTAATAAAATGTTCTCCATTCTAGACACACTTTTAATTCGACTCACCTTTCATTATTTTATTTGGGTATTTCTCCTAAACCCTTTCATTATTTTGTTTGGGTATTTCTCCTAAACCCAAATTTCATTGGCCCGCATTTAAAATCTAGGACCAACCCGATTAAAGATGATCAAATTACTAATTTCTTTCTTTCTTTCTTTCGCCTTCGGGGACTTTCCATCAAAATCCAAGGTTTGCGGGCATACTTAACACAAGGTCGACCCGTTTATATTTTTGGCCGCATTGTGGATATTAAAACGACGATGTTTTCGTACGTCTAGCGTTTTAAAAATCACGAAACGTCACCGTTACGTGGAAAAAAAAAGTGTGTCCATATCTGGGTTCTGAGCTTGTTTGAAACCCTGTGTTTGTCGTACTGTATTAACTCGGAGAGACGCAGGCTTTCGGTTGGGTTAGTGTTAAAAAGGAGGAGCGGGTTTAGTCGAAAAAAAACTTGTAAAAAATGGGGAAGAAATCGAAGAAGCCAGGCAAAGGCAAAGAGAAAACGGAAAGGAAAACAGCAAAAGCTGAGGAGAAGAGAGCTCGTCGAGAGTCCAAGAAACTTTCTCCCGAAGATGACATTGACGCCATTTTGGTAATTAAAAAATCTTCACTTCTTTCTAATTTTATATAGATGTGTATGTGTGTTTCAAGCTTAAAATCAGCTTTCGAGAAAATACAGTTTTAAGATTTTCTTTGAAGGTAATTTGGGTTGATTTTATTTTTGGAACTTTGTGTTTAAAACTCTTTATTTGAACAGTTGAGTATTCAAAAGGAGGAAGCAAAGAAAAAGGAAGTTCATGTTGATGAAAATGTCCCTGCGCCATCTCCTCGATCGAACTGTTCGGTACTGCCTTGCCAATGACTGCTAATACATTTTTATCAATTTTTTCCTTTTATTTTTTATTTTTACTTTTTTTCCTTAAAAATTGATGTTTTTACTTAATTGTGTAGTTAACAGTTAATCCTCTGAAAGATACAGAATTGATACTATACGGGGGTGAATTCTACAATGGCAGTAAGGTTAGATTCTATAACGAACTGTTTTAGAGTAATTGATTTGGAGTTGGTGAATGCTTGCTGTTTCGGTTTGGTAGCAAAAGATGCTGATTTGGATTGGTGCAGACATTTGTGTATGGTGATCTTTACAGGTTTGATGTAGAAAAGATGGAATGGAAGTTGGTTTCAAGTCCCAACAGTCCGCCTCCTCGTAGTGCTCATCAGGCAGTTGCTTGGAAAAATTATCTCTATATCTTTGGTAGACTGCTAAACTTTGCTTCAATTTGTATAAGCAATTATGTTAACTCTTGATTTTTCTTCATCTCATGCAATACTGTATTCTTTGTTCTAAGGTGGTGAATTCACATCTCCAAATCAAGAACGGTTCCATCATTACAAGGTGAAACTGATTTAAACTACATTGTATCCTTCCGTCCACCTCTTCTGTATCATCTCTTCCAAAGTTAAAGATTTAATGTTGAGAATTCTTTCAGGACTTCTGGATGTTGGATCTAAAAACAAATCAATGGGAACAACTAAATTTGAAAGGTTGTCCAAGTCCACGGTCTGGTCATCGAATGGTATGTTTAGTTTTCTTTACATATTTGCATATTTAATTGCTAAGAAAATGAAATTTTCATTTGGAATCAGAGAGCCAAATTATATTCATTTTCTTAAGGGTTTAATGTCAATTTAGGAAAAAAATTTGTCTACATCTTCAACTTCTTGTATTATGTTGTTCTTCTTGCAGGTCCTGTACAAGCATAAGATTATTGTTTTTGGTGGCTTCTATGATACTCTCAGAGAAGTGAGGTTGTTAATGGTCTTTTTGAGATACTATTAGAGGTTTCATAATCTTATTCACAATTGAAAATTTTCATTACACTAAAACCAATTTTTTCTTCTCTACTTTAAGCTCTGTTTAGTTCTTATCAACATTACCAGTGTGGTGTATAATGTATTACCTGTTCATAGCTGTCATTACAATAGCTAACTCTTGATTTGTATGAGAACGAACTCTCTGGAATTTGGAAAATGAGTTAATTACCTCATGTCATGTGGTATCAGTAAAATACGATACAGAGATGCTTCAACATAAGATTGATTCTCATCTAAGGAACACCTTTCTCTTCTAGCTTTTAGGGATTCTACTTTTGCTAAATTTTAGGAATTTAAGTCAAAATTCATTATGATTTCAGGAATTATGTTTGTGTATCTTTTCCTTTTTCCTCTCTTTTATTCTTGTGCTATTGAAATATGAAGTACTTAATATTCTCTAAAACCATATATCAATGATGCTAAGATTGATATATCATGCATTAACTTTACGGGTACTACTTTCTTCACTTCCCCCCTTCACCCTTTCCATCAATGAACTATAACATTCTAATATTTTGCTTAAAATTATTACCCCTTTTACTTTCACGGTTGACCTTTGACTCTCCCTGAAATTGCTTGTGTATAGGTATTATAATGATTTGCACATCTTTGACCTAGATGAGTTCAAGGTAAACATTTTCTTGCGTCTATTGTTGATTTAATTTATATGTTTTACATGTCAAGTTTCATTCAGCTCTTGAACTAAAGATATGTCTTTTGGCGTGTAGTGGCAAGAAATAAAGCCTAGGCTTGGTTCCATGTGGCCTAGTGCTCGGAGTGGTTTCCAATTTTTCGTGTATCAAGATCAGGTGAGTTGGCCAAAAAAGGCATCCTGAATCTATTTGAATGCTTTAAATCTAAACTTGTGTTCTGATTAATGCTTGATATTGTCCGTTAGCTTAACAATGGATTTTGCCTTGTAATTTTTCTCACCAGTTCCAAACAAGAGCATTTCGTACGGAAGTAATATTTATACATTAATTTCTTTGCTTTAAATATGATTTTCAGATTTATTTATATGGAGGGTACTACAAAGAAGTGTCTTCTGATAAGAACAGCTCAGCCTCGGAGAAAGGAATTGTTCATGCAGACATGTGGTCTCTTGATCCTAAGACTTGGGAGTGGAACAAGGTTTTAGGTCTTTCTTTTCTCCTATAAGTATGAATAAATGGTTCTTTCAAAAAAAGAAGTATGAATAAATGGCGATAAAAATGAAAGCACATTGTGATCTACTTTTGACTGGATCAACATGTTTGTTTGTATATGATACAACATCCTGTCTTATAGGTTAAAAAAAGTGGGATGCCTCCTAGTGCTCGTGCCGGGTTTTCCATGTGTGTTCATAAGAAACGTGCTATGCTATTTGGGGGTGTAGTAGATATGGAAATGGAAGGTAATTTCCTATCATCTCTCTGATCTTCTTCTGCAGAAATTTCTCTTTCTTAAATGACCTTTGACAGGGATATACCTTAGGGGAAAAGTATATCTGGTTTATCACTATAAACAATCACACCTAATTGCAGTTTAACAAACAATGTTGTTTTTGAGGTTCTCAAGATATTCACTTCACCCACAGGATTAATGGTCTGTTAAGTGATGCTTCTGAGTTGATTGCCATCTTCTTTGTTTCTGACTATATATATTTGTGCAGGTGATGTAATGATGAGCTTGTTCTTGAATGAACTTTATGGCTTCCAACTAGATAACCACCGATGGTAAGCTTGGTCTATTCAACAACTTAGGATCTTTAGTTTCTACCCATGCTATAGAGTAGAACTTTTATAGTCATTAACTGAAACTTTGCCACTTCACAACTGGTTTGGAATAGTAACTGGTAACTTGTCCAAAGAGGCAAAGCTTAGTAGCTGTAGGCTCAGTAAATAATTGTCAATGAAGCAATAACTTTACATTTTTAAGGAGTCCCCTTTTTTATTTTACCTCCTATCAATGTGTTTCACTCTCATTTTAGTTCAAATTTTGAGAAGGGATAGTGGGTGATATTTTTGTTCTTTTTCTTTTCACTAAATGAGAGTGTTGTTTGTGTTAGGTATCCTTTGGAGCTACGGAAGGAAAAGTCAACCAAGGTTAAGGTATTGCCAGTAATAAGCCTATAAGTATTGGATATAACTTCTGGTTACACATCTGTCACTACTACCTTTTCTTCTTTTCAAGTTGTAAAGGCATTTCTTTCTGTTGATCGTTCAATTATAATTGTAATTCTCTTGTGCTAGCTTTTACTTTAATAATACAAATTTCTTTTTCAATTGGTGTTCTGCAGTCAAGAAAGGATTCAAAACAAGAAACACCTGGTTCTGATTATAATGATGAGGTAAATATTGAAGCAGAGACTAGTGGCATAGATGATAAAGACCAAATTATGGAGTATGATGAACAAGCTGGTGATGAGGAAAGCAACATTGATGAAATGTCTGAGCACATCGTAGCAAACATGACAATCGATGATGAAAGGTCAATCAAATCTGCTTCAAAGCCTCAGCAAACTAAATCTAAATCTAAATTCAATGTTCAAGATTCTGTTTCACCTGAGGTTTGTCATACTGCATTGAAATAATTGTTTATTGCTTTTAAATATGTCCAATTTATTGATGCATGAATCTGTCATCAATTTTCAGGTTGTAAAGCCTTGTGGACGAATAAATTCCTGCATGGTTGTTGGTAAAGATACTTTATATATATACGGGGGCATGATGGAGGTTAAAGATCAAGAAATTACACTTGATGATTTATATTCTCTTAATCTTAGTAAACTTGACGAATGGAAGTGCATCATACCGGTTTGTTGAATTCTCTTTTCTTCTCTTTTTTAAGTGTCCATATATTTATTTCTAAACATTGGACAGGCACAAATCATTATCATCATATATCCGAATACTGTGACAGCTTGCTGACATATGTTCAATAGGATTAGATAGATCTCATTAAGAATACAAATGGATATTGTGATTTAACTAAGTTTTCTCCTCTCCACGACCCCCTCTCTGGGCACCTTCTAGATTATATCCTGAAAGCTGAATCTTTAAAATATACATCCATCTATTTTCAATACCAATTTTTTTTACGAGTTCTTGATTAGGTAGTGAATGCTGTTTTACAATTAAGCATGCATGTCTGATTTATTTCTCTTCTTGCTTATCCCTGTCAATTTCATAGGCATCAGAAAGTGAATGGGTGGAAGCCTCAGAGGATGAAGATGATGAAGATGATGATGATGATGATGATAGCGAAGATGAAGGTGAGAGTGGTAGCGATGATGAGGAAACTGACGATGATGATGAGGCAAAGGTGATTGCTTCCTTGTTTAAGCCAAAATACTTTTGTTAATTGCTAGTGGTTTTGCTGTTACATCATTGGGAGAAGATTATGTCATAGATCTCGTGTGCTTTTGGAATTCATTATGTCTTTTCTTATTCTATTTCTTCTTCAAAATCAAATTAAGATGAAAATATGTAATAATTGTATGGGAAAGAGATTTTGTAAATGTTTTTTTATGAGGCCGATACTTGTTTCTTTGGCATGTTAGAAATATATGGACCAACCAATTTATATTATTTTTTGTTCACTTGTCCTTGCAGGGTACAAATGATGGTACGAAATCAGTTCAAATGGGAGATGCTGTTGCTTTAATAAGGGGCGAGGGAAAGAATTTGCGGAGGAAAGAGAAACGGGTCAGGATAGAGCAGATTAGAGCTAACCTTGGCCTCTCAGATTCACAGAGAACACCAACGGTAGCCCCTTAATAATCATTTTAAATTTCCAATATTCTAGAATGACGTTTGAATCTATTTTTGATGAGTTTTACATAGGTTAGTCATAGTTTTATTGATTGTCATGTGTTTCCTTTTGCAGCCTGGAGAATCATTGAGGGATTTCTATAGACGTACTAGTTTGTACTGGCAAATGGCTGCCCATGAACATACTCAGCACACTGGCAAGGTCTGTTTATTATATAATTTATTATTTATTTGTTTTAAATTTAATGGATCTAACTATTTTCTGTGTATGCATTCATTATTGTGCTTTCTTATTCTAAATGGAGAACACCGTCCGTCACTCATTTTCTATTTTACTTTTTTTTTATTCTCTTTTAAATAACCGCACACACATAAACTGATGTGTGGAAAATTATATGTAAACATTATGCGCCATTTTTTCTCTTCTTTTTGGGGTACAAAACATGATGAAGTCTCTGACTGTGCAGGAACTCCGTAAAGATGGTTTTGATCTTGCTGAGGCTCGTTATAGGGAACTTAAACCACTTCTTGACGAGGTAAAGCTCTCACTTTCTTTCTCAATGTTTATACAGACTGCTGCGGGATCGCTCAAGTAATCATATTTGCTTCTTGAACTAATGAGTTTGGTTTCATTCGGTATGCTGCAGTTGGCCATATTAGAGGCAGAACAGAAGGCTGAAGAGGCAGAAGGACCAGAAACAAGTTCGAGAAAGAGAGGGAAAAAGAGAGTTTAAGAATTTAGCACCCAGCATTTGCAATACTTTCAGAGTTTGGGTAAGCTGTGAAATTTTAAAAATTTTGTTGGTTTAATTTATGGCCTCCAAACTAAGGTTTGTCACGCACGCGAACACTACGAATGGCCGTAGAACTGTTCTTTCTATGGTAAAATATGTATTAAATCTGAAGAAATTTTGGTGGATATAATATTTTTGTATTTAAAAGTTATATTGATGAAGGAATATGGATCGAGATGTGAGCTGTGTTTTCTATTAATTCGAACCCAGTCTAGTTGATACTTGATATCTATATCAATAGTTATATTGTTGAAATTCAATTGAGAATAAAAAGTTATTATTTTTACAGGGTTATATTATTACAAAGGTGTTTTTTTCTCTTTTAAAGATATGTTTATATAAAATCATAATTTTTTTTAACTTCAATTTTACCATTTTCATAAAGTATTATTTAGTTTTTATATAAAGTTTTAATAAATATATATTTTTATAATTTTTGCTATAATAGTAATCACTATTGAGAAGTGGATATTTGCCGTAGCTGTGTTAAATTAGAGTATCAACCAACGGCTAGATTAAACCATTTTTGGACTGTCAACCCATAATAACTCATATTAGAGGGTAGGCACATACTCTAAAAACTAAAAAGGAACTCACAAAGATGAAAAGGTCTTTTTTTATTAGTTTGTTTGATAGATCAACGTTATTAGGTGACGTTATGATTTTCTTCGATTTACAAAAGAATCATTATTAATTAAAAATGACAAATTCAAATTTCGACTCAAAGCATTTTCCGACAACTCCATTAAAAGACTGTAACATGTATTAATCAATTAATATAGTAACTAATGGAGCATAAAGCAATAGATGTGTTATTTTTTTACAGTATGTTTAATTTTTTTTAATAATTTGTATATATACACTATAATAAAAATATTGATTGAATTTGATGTAATTTGAGAAAATATAAAAACAAAAAAATGTATTAAAGTTTTAAAATTAAAAATATAAGTATCTCTTCATTTTTTAGAAATCATTTTTTTTTTTACACTTTTCTTCTTTACTCATTAATTAGTAATTTTTTTAATCCATTTTGAATTAGTATAACATGTAAGTTAATTTAATACTGTTGAAATCAGACTGGATTTAATCCAAAATCAACTGTTTTAACGGTTCAACCGTTACCATTTATTATTTAATTTAAGTTAAATATAAAAAATTAATAATTTAATTTAAGTACAATTAAAATAAATTATTTAGAATTTAGAATTTCATTTTTTTATCATGATTTCGATTTTATTATTTTCTTTTCCTTCATCATTCAAATTCTATGTTAACCGCTTTGAACTACTAAATAAAAATTAAATATATATGTTTATATAAACAATGTTAATATTTTACAATATTTGATTAACTCAATACCACTTCTTCTTTAACTAATTTTATGTTATCCAGGTAATGTGACATCTTTTAAACAATTTTACACCTATTTTTACTTAAATCAAAATGAAATAATAATAACTAATGGATTAAATTATCCATTTCTTTGATGTATTCTTCAAATAAAAATTTAACTATATTTATTTATTATTAGAAGTCCAGAAAAAAAAATGAATAATAATACGAAGACTTCAACTTCTTTTTTATTTAAGTTAATTTCTAAATTTAGTAATTATTTTTAAAAAAAATTTTATTGTTTTCACTTCAAATTTTGAATTTTTTTTATCCAGATTAATTATATTTTATTGGAAAAAAGTTGGACTGAAAAAAAGTTCAGATCCAATATAGTATCAATTGTCAAATTTAAGTCTAGATGGAAGAACAATTGTCTAATTCTAATACTAAGACTAATACGAGTAATTTGATCCCATTTTTTTGTAATGACTTACAAGCTACTGTGGTAAGATCCTTACGGTAGAAATTTCTGTTTTTGGCTTTTTGCTGATTTCTCCTTGCGCAAGCAAACTCAAAAAACGCAGCAGTTTTTCCTTTAAGAAAAAAAGCAGTAGAACTCCTTCATTCCAACTCAGTGCTCATGGATGCGCAAGAAGGAACTCAGCAGTCACAGCAGCTAATCCTTGCTCACAAAGTCTTCCTCCTCAAGCACCGGGATGTCCCTGACATCGAGAAGGTCCGACTCAAGGATGAGGTCCTAAACACCGTCAAATCCAATTGTAACTCCCCCAATTCTCCCCTTCCTTTTTCCCAGCAATTTATTCTTATTCAAATCTGATACGAATTGCTTTGCGTGTATGCTCGTCTTTGTGGCGGTTTTAGATATGACTCCATATTATGAAAACCTAGTCGCGGACAAGGTGCTGGACCTGGACCACAGCGTTTTGGACTCGATGCGTGCAAAGAATGAGGAAGAGATTAAAAAGATCGACGAAAAGTGAGTTCTTCGAAAAAGAAATTTCAATTTCTTTTCCTGTTTGATTTATTAAAGAGTGATTGGAACTTTATTATAGAATTTAGGTTTTCTGTTCTTAATCGTTAATGGGAAGTATAAGATTTTAGATTCCAGTAACAGACATTGTTTTTGGTAAAATTCCTACTACTACCCATAACCCCTTGCATGTTGCAATAGCAATAATGCCAACCGAGACGTAAAAGAGTGACAAACTCACATTGTTAGTGTTCATTTAATTCTAAAATTGATAAGAATATAATGTGAAACTTTTAGACTAAAGCATGTTGACTGAACCATTTGCTCCGTGATTGATGAGGCTTATGGCCTATGGAGGAGGTGAAAGTGTTAAGCGGTTATTTTGAGAGGTGCTTCAGTGTTAACGGTTTCATGTTTGGAGTGATGATGTTTACTAGAATTATGTCTATGAAATGCTGGAGTGATCTGGTTATCAGATACTGCTGAGTCCGATAGATGTTAGTTCGGTGTTCTATGTTTAACTGGTACAAGGCTTAAATAAAATTAGCAATTAGAATGGTTGCAAGTCCGGTGTCAGGTTTGGAGACCTTTAGCTATTCTTTGACCTATTCGCTAGGGCCAGTTTAATCTATTTGATATTGGTCCATTAGTTTGTGATTTAGCTGTAATTAGCCATTAAAGGGGTAGAATGGTCCTTGGTGGTTGGTTGGCCGAGATTCTGGGACTGGAGGTGGCCATGGATTGTGCTGAAAAGCTACATGGGAGCCTCTGCCAATTTATCTCCACTCTCTAGTTGAGTTGAAACAACTAGAATCTCTGCTCAGAGATTGGGTACCCTATGGCTTTTGGTTCTTGCTGAATCAATCAACTCTCTAGTTCTTGAAACCAGTAAAAAACTTTGAACTGGGATGAAGTGGTAATTGTCACTTCCCCCTCTTTTGGTAGATGAAATGAAAACCCTAAAAGCACCAAGATAGTGCCAACTGAAGTACAACGCTGATATTTATAAAAAAACAAGTGATCATCAACATATATAACATCATGTTATTCTAACACTTCCTGGTTATGAAACCAAAAACAAAACCGTGTAAACTCACATGTCAAGAGCTTTGAGGTGGGTAATTCTTACCCATCAAAAGTTTTCTGTTTCTGTCCTTCCAAAACCTCCAAAAAGTAGTTAGAGGTATTTGGATCTATAACATTTTTTCTTTCTATACAAGATGTACACCCCTCCAAGATCATAACTCCTTTTCAATTGCCTCAGAGTTTCATGGTAATTAGGATTTGGAACTAATGGCGTTGTCTGTCCAAGAATCTGTAAGTAATGACAAATGTTATAATACATGGACAGTAAAAGGCTTAGTTTTCTTCTAAAAATTTGTACATCAACTACGTCTCAATAGTTTTCATCAACCACCAATCCCTTTTTAAGAAGAAAAAGGGAAAGAAGCACATCTTCATATTAGATTAATTGTTGTTTATCTATTGAATATGTTTAATCCCAATCTGGCTTTTGGCATTGTAGGATTGCTGATGCTGAAGAAAACTTAGGTGAAAGTGAAGTTCGAGAAGCACATTTAGCTAAATTCTTATATTTCATTCAGATTGGTGAAAAGGTATTTAGAGTTATAGTTTATTTCTCTCGAAGTTGATGTCTTCTTTTGTCTATATATGTTTCGAGTCATATGTTTCTCATCTTGACTTATGCCCTTCTCAATCTAGGAGAAAGCATTGGAGCAACTGAAGGTGACAGAAAACAAGACAGTTGCTGTTGGGCAAAAGATGGACTTGGTCTTCTACTCGTTGCAGATAGGCTTTTTCTATATGGATTTTGATCTTATTTCTAAGAGTATTGATACAGCGAAAAAGTATATAATCCTATCGATTGACAAATATTCATTAGTTCTGACTCTTGCAATACTTGAGAGGTACGCCTTTTACTAATTGCCCGCTCACTATTTGGATGCCAGCTTGTTCGAGAAAGGAGGTGACTGGGAGAGAAAGAACCGTTTGAAGGTGTATGAAGGCTTGTATTGCATGTCCACTAGAAATTTTAAGAAGGCTGCCAATCTATTTTTGGATTCCATTTCTACCTTCACAACTTACGAACTTTTCCCTTATGACACATTCATATTTTACACTGTGCTTACAAGCATCATATCATTGGATAGAGTTTCTCTGAAACAAAAGGTATTTTTGCCTCACATTTCTGTCCTATGTCTTATATTACACATTTTTGGGTAGTTAAAGTTACTGAATGGCTAAATGTTTTGTAGGTGGTTGATGCTCCTGAAATCTTGACTGTGATTGGAAAAATTCCACATCTTTCGGAATTTTTAAATTCTCTTTACAATTGTCAGTACAAATCATTCTTCTTAGCATTCGGTATGTATAGATCTGCTATTTTTCTTATAACTAGATATAGAATCATCAGTTTGTCCCAATATTTATCTCTTCTTATCTATGTTCCTAATATTTATGAGCTATCTCGCATTTAATAAATGCTAAAATGTCATCCACTGATCAGTTCGTTCGATTTGTTTGAACTGTATATATCAGCTGGCCTGACAGAGCAGATCAAAATGGACCGCTGTTTGCATCTACATTTCCGGTTTTACATGAGAGAGATCAGGACTGTTGTTTACTCTCAATTTTTGGAATCCTACAAGAGTGTTACTATTGAAGCCATGGCAAAGGCTTTTGGGGTGACGGTAGAATTCATTGATCAGTAAGTGATTACGTCTGATAACACCTCTCTCATATATGCATGCATACCTTTTTCCACAATTTCTTGCGATTGCAGTTAGAGTTGCTGGAGTTTCTTTAAGGCAACTTCTCATTTAATTGGTTTTTCTTCATGATTCCAGGGAGCTATCTCGTTTTATCGCAGCAGGGAAGCTTCATTGCAAGATTGACAAGGTTGCTGGTGTCCTCGAAACTAACCGCCCTGATGCGAAGAATGCTCTTTACCAGGCCACTATTAAACAAGGTGACTTCTTATTAAACCGGATCCAGAAGTTGTCTCGTGTCATTGATCTATGAATTAGTTAGGTATTTCATGGGATTTAGAAATTGAGAACCAATATTTTCAAGTTTGAAAGAAATATGGAAAATATAAAATAATGCTTTTGGATTCAATTTTGTTCTTTCGTTTCATGATTGTGATACTATTCCCTTTTGGTCAATGAATTTGATTCTATTTGATCCCCCTTTACTCTCGTATATTGGGATATTAATCTAGTCCAATCCAACCCAGTTGATGGAATATTGTGGGTTTCGGTTGGTCTTGTAGGTTCAGACCTTCCATATCACTACTCCTCACCATTTATTGTAAAGCTTGAGCAATGAAATAATAGCATGATGTGATTCCAAGTGAAATGGAATCATTGACATGAATTCCCGATTAAACTTCCCATAGACACCTGAATATTTTAAAAAATACAAAACAAGTAATCAATGAAATGATTTTAGTACGTGAAATATAGAATCATATAATAAATATATTTAAATAGAATTTTTAAATTAACGTTTTAGTTGTCATTTTTATTAAAAAATGATTTTAATCTTTTTTGAGAGTTTAAAGGTCAAATTTAGTTAAAAAGGAATAAGGACCAGATTAACAAAAAATATAATAATTTATTTATTATTTAAAATCAAAAATCAAATTAACAAAAAGTATAAATGTTTGGCGCTAGAAAGGGATAAAATTACGTAAAGAAATCAAAAATACAAAAAATTAATTTCTCAAAAATTAAAGCAGAAGGAATTCAAATATCTTTGAGTACATCATACAAGAAATAAATCTTAAATTGCAAAACATATTTAAAGCTTAAGAGAATAGAAATATAAAGATGTGAAAAGTTAAAGATATGTGGTTAGAAAGGGGCATTACCTTATCTGAACTTGGCGGGCATTCTTTTGAAATTTTGGATTTTTGTCTGGTAAGATAACCATAATAAATTATAAGTATCCTTGTACCTTCCCTAATCTCTCCATTTTCATGTCACCCACAGATATAGAAATTATGTTTATAATCTTCTAATTGCTTTTTCTTAAAAATAATTTAGGGTATTATTAAAAATGATTTTCAAAAAATGACTTACTTTTTTTAAAATTCTATATTTTTTGGTATTTGAATGAATACGTGTACAATATTTTTTGTTATTTGATAGATTCCTTAAAAATATTTCATAAAAACAAACATACATATAAGGTTTTCATCTTTTTATTGTTTGATTGAGTTTATTTTATATTAAAAATATTTTGTTAAATTCAGACTCATTACAACATCATTTGTTAGTTACACGACTAACAAGTGAGTATTTTTATTTAAAAATGTGACATCAACAAAATTCACAAAAAAATTTTAACAACTGGATTTTATTTTCAAATCTAAAAAGTAGATAGACTAAATTCTTGAAAATAAAAGTATAGAGGTTAAATTGTAAATTTGTGAAGAGAATTTATTTAGATTGATTTGTAAGTCATTTTTGTTGACTAAACTATTTTCTATAAATCATATAGGACCCTAAATCTATGTAAATTTGATATAAATTTTGAATACAAAAATATACCTACTCTTTTATTTGTGCATATATAAAGAAATACATCCACGGAGAGACAGCACCACTTCTTTACCCAACATTTTTCGCATTTGACGGCACCCGCATTCCTGTCTCGTGACTTTCACTTTACAGTACTGTCTTTTCCCCTCCATATTTAAATTTGAGTTCAAAAACATTCATTAAAGTCAGTTTTAGATTCCTTTATTTGAATTTGAGATAAATATTGAATGCCAGCAATTAAATATTCAATTTCTTGTTTAAACTTTTCATATACTGAAAAAGGGTCATTTTGGTGTAATAACTAATTCTTTTTTTCCATTATTATCGATGAATATCATTCCACTATGGAGAAAACAGGATGAATATCATTCTACTAATCTACTTCTACTTTTTTTCGCTAACCAAAAACAGAGAGAAAGTTATGGTCATTAAGCATAAATCATCTTATCATGATTTATTTTTATTAAAGAGAAAGAAATTTCATGATTTAAAAATAAAAATACAGATACCATAAGCAAAAAGTAGACAGTAGTTTAATGCATAAATTTCAACTAATACAAAGCAAGAAAAGAAGTTAGAAATACAAATGCAGTTTCCGATGGAAACTTCCATCGGAAATTTCCGACTACATAAAGAGAGTGAGAGAGAAACAAGGAGTTAGACAGAAAGAGAGTAAGGGCATGAGCAAGAAATTATGCATATAATATATATGTATATGATTTTATGTAATTGTTGATCAATAAGAGGGAGTGCAGGCAATGCAAGCGAGCAACAGAATGGCGGAAGAGGCGCCATCTTCTTCAAGGTTGGAACTGCTTCTCTTGAACTTTGAAGTCTTCCCTTTGTTGCATTGTATCATCGACGGCTGCTTCTGCAACGCCGCCGGCGACTGCTGATGCAAATGCTCCTTTTTTCCGTTTGGATTTTGTTGCCTTCTCATTGCTTCTTCCACTCTGGAAACCATAGTTTTCCCTACTTCTTTGATATTTTTATTCTTTTAGATGAGATGGGTTGTGCATGGGACTGAGTGAAGTGAACAACTTAGACCGCAATTTATACTACTTTCTTGTACCATTTTGCCCTTGCTTCCTATTCTTTATCCCATTCACGAAATATAGGAATAAGAAATAATAGTAAGGATGACAATTATTTTAAATTATTACCCAAAAAATATTATACCTAAATCGAATTCAATAAAGCCCATGTTATAATAGACGTTGATAATGGCAATTGAATCGTCGTAAAATAAGAACATAAAAATTTTACGTGGAGGTCCTTCCGGGAAAAAATCACGGGTAAATGAAAGAAATTTACTAATACTGAAAAGCGAATGATACAAGAGGAGTTTCGACTACATCTATTTAAAGGTTGAAAAACCTTATTCTAATCAATGCTAAATAGAAGAAGCGTAGGATCTATATGGATTCTACTTGTGCGGCATGATCCGTACCCACAAATCCTCTTATTTTACCACTATATTTTATTTCTTTAACAAATGATAAAATTCGGATCACACAAATTATTAATTTTTTTCTTTATTATTTCCACTTCCAAATCATAAAAATCAAATGATTAAATAAATAACTTGTATGATCTGAAATGTAATAATATAAATAATATAGATGACATGGTGAGGTGATATGCATCCAATTGAAGTGTTTCTTTTTTGAGTTTTTGAATAATTGGATTAGAGCATGGTCCTACATGTTTCTAACATTTACATTTCCTCTTTAATTTTATTTTTCACCTCAAACATTCAAAGATGGTGAAATTAATATAAAGTAATTCATCATGTTTAATTCTACATAAATTTGTTTTGATTTGAACGGAGTCGCATTTAACACAGATTCAATGTTTTTAATGTTGTATTAAAAAATTGTACATTAATTTAATAAAAAAGTAAAAATAATAAATTTTAATATTATTATAAAAATATTTTTATATGACATCTTTAAATAAACCAACCCTGTAATAAAATATCACCATTCCTTTGAAACAAAACTATTATTAATTTAAACTATCCATAAAAAAAACTATTATTAATTTAAAAGATAAATATATTTTTTATAAATACATTTTTATATAATTTCTTTTTCTTTCCCCACATTGTAAATCTGAAATAATCTAGGATAATTGCTCTCAACAAAAATATAGTATAAATTATTGTCAACATAACCCAATTTGAAATGTAAAAAAAAAAAATCAACTCAGAAAATTACTCCACATGAATATAAAAAAAATGTCAAGTTCATACTAAAAGCAAAGTTACTTAGATCAATGGTTAATCCAGATGAAAGTTTTGCATTGGATTCTCATTCGCCTTCAAACAGCCAAATAATACACAGAAATATCCATGGAGTAATTAATAATATTTCTTAGCTGGTATGTTTTAAAAATTAGATTTAAAAAAGAAGAAGAAGGAGATAGGGAGAAGTCAATTAAAATACCTAGCCAATAATATAAATAAGATTGAAAAAAAATTAAGGAAAATAAGCAAAGCAAAATGATTTCAAATCATTTAATGATTAGAGTTTGAATGGCAGGAAGAAAGGGGTGGGGGTCAGAAGTGTAGTTTAGTTCATGTGCTTAACCATGTGAGCATGTGTTTATGTTTTCGTCGTCTTCTTGGCTGACCCGCCGCTTCGCCAGGCTGACCCCAGACCTTGGGATCTATATCATATATCAAATATCAAATTCATCTTTCTTTTCTCCTTTTCAGTTTTTTTTTTTTGTTAATATAGGATTTGGTATGAGTTTCACATTCAATATCTAAGTTTTCTTTTTTAATCAGTCTAGTATCTGAATTTAATTTCAATATTCATTTTGATACTTAAGTTATTTTTAGATTTAAATATATTCAATTTGATATACGAGGTTTTCTGATAAATTGTACTTATATTTTTTATTAAAATATACGTGTCAAACATTCATCAAATTATATCGTTTAATTTAGATACAAAATTCAACATTTAAAAGCTAAGCTCATATACTTAAGTGGGACAAAAACAAACTCATATTCTTAAATTTAAAAATAGTACTTAGATTTGAAATCATAATTTAAATTTATTTGGTTTGGTTTAAATAAACTTTTACATTTAACTTGTGAACATTTGGGGGGGTACATTATAAATTAGGGAGCAGTGTCACTATTAAAGATTGAACCTAAACTTCCATATGCAAAGTGAGAGCTTGTCCCTTTGCTTTTAACAGTGTATGTCTTAATTTTCACCCTAAATCTGAATCTTGAAGCTAAAATACTAGAAAGTAGAAGCCAAAACCTCTTCACAGTTTTCAATGTTCAAATGCATGCATGAGGGGTTTTTTTTTTGGTTCATAAATGCATGCACGAGTGTTCCTCACAAGTGAAGACGATATGCACCAAGCACAAAGGGTGGGTCGGTTGTGGGGTGCACGACAACCCGTTTCAGTTCTAAGGAACACGTATTAATGAGTCCCCCACCCCAAAGCCCAAAAAAGAAAAAATAAAAAATTTATGGTGAAAGCATAAAAGAATGAAGCTAGGGAAATGAGTTTTGTTGGGATCGAAGAAGACAAGTAAATGAGGGGTGAGGGTCATGAACCCATAATTCTCAACAATGAAGGGGCCATGGCTAAAGAAAATGGGATGTTGGCTATTCTCGTAACAAGCCATCTTGGCCGGTTTGACCCATCACCATTCCCATCAAGATTTTCAATGGATAACTCCATTTGACTCCATTATTATACCAACAACGAGAGTCTCTGCTTCTCTAAACATATCTACTTGTTTGGATTTGGACCTTACTTTTTTTTTTTTCCTTCTCTTTTTATATTTCATTTTTGGTGTGAATATATGCAAATATATACATTCACATGATTTGACTATTATTACAGACTGGATCTTTGTCTTCCTACCTTACATGTATGTATACCTAGGACTGAACTACCATATAAGTTAGAAACCAGTTTAGTTCTTGGCTTTGCCATCCTGGCTATATCTATTATTCACTTCAATTATGTATAAGAATAAGTTTGATTCTAATTAGCTCATATGGATGGAATCAACTGCTACTTTAACTTCTACACCTAAGCACTGGTTTGTCTGTATGTACATAAAAGCAAAGTAATGTTTTGTAGTTCCATCAATCGAATGGATTTTGTCCGGTTTAAATCAAATAAATTATTAAAAAAAAATATAGTTCGGTTCAACTATTAATTTTATTGATTTCTTAACTTAATTTAATTAGTTTATGCTGATTTACGAGTCAACATATTTTTTTGTCTTGTTCTGATCCAACATACTGACACACTCATAATTCAATTAGTTTAACAAACCGGTCCAATTCAATCCCAAAACACTAGAGCAAGGGAAATCATCTAGTTTCAATCAACTTTGAGACTTTAAACTTTTATTTATAAATTTCAATTCTTCAGTATATTGGGAGCTGATTTTTTTAATGGTTTATATGGAAAATAGGTATTCAAATCATGTAATGTTTTTGGGTATCTAAGTTGTTTTTTTGTTTTTGTTAAAGTAGGTATCTAAAGTTGTATATTGTTATCACGTTAAGTACCAACATTTATCTTTGGTTGAAAAAAATCCTTGAACTAATTAATTCAAGACTTGTGCCATTTTTAATTAAATAAGATTATTTAAATTTAATATAAATTTAAAATTATTTTAAATTAAAAATAAAAAATTTCACCGCTCAATCTTCTCTCTGTCTCTCCCCCGCCCTTTCCTCCTTGATCTTCTTAGTTATGTGTGAAACTAAAAACCCCGTAAAAAAACTTCGCATGGACTCAAAATGAAGAAAATGGGGGATTTTTTTTTTCTTCTTCCTATTTTTAGTTCTTAACAATGAAAATGAAAATGTGGGTAGCAAAGAAGATGGGGTTTATTTCAGTACTAGAAATGGGAGTTGTTTTAATGAGAGAAAATTGAAGTAGAACTTATTTCAAAATTTTTATAGAATTTCTTTTTAGAGAAAATGAATATGGGAATTGGGAGGAGAGAGATTGAGAGCAAATACTTTTTTATTTTTAATTTAATTTAATATTTACTTAATATTAATTTTAAATATTTTATTTCATTAAAAATAAATTTGATTTTGGTCAATAGTTTTTTTTAATGGGAACTAGCGGTTAATACCTGAAGTGCTAATTGGAATAAAACTTTAGACAACTACTTTGACAAAATAAAAAATTTTAGGTACGTAGCTCAAAAATATTACATAATTTAGGTACCTATTTTTCTGTAAGTCTTTTCTATTCCATTTTAAAATGATATTTGCCATCTTACTTTCCGGAAATTAAAAACTCGGTTATTAATTAATTAAAAAATTTATCTTTTTTTTAAAGATAAATTTCAAAACCACATAGAAAATTTAATTTAATGTGTAATTTAATACATGAACTTTGATTTAGTTTAATTATACACATGTAACTTTGATTATGATTCAAATGTATATGAGGAATTTTAATTTTGATTCAATTCTACATATTAAAATAAGTAAATACATAAATTTATTTTTATATTGAGTAAATATAATTATTTGTGTATACAATATGTAAACTTAAAATGGTGTCATATTAATAATTATGTTAGTAATTAATAAAAATTAAATTAAATTAAAATTTCATATATAAAAATGAAAAAAATTAAAAATTTATATATAATATTACACATTAGAATAAAGTTTACACATAATTTTAAAATTTATACTATTTTCTATAAAAAAAAAAGTATCATATTTATAGGTCTACGTATCAAACCCAACTGTTGTAAGATGAAGATAGAGAGAGCGATGCAAAAAGATATATTGGGCTCAAAGTTTTTAAGAAGAAAATTTTATTAAAAGGCCCTCAAAATTCAGCACGAGGCCCAAATTATGATCCAATGGACTACCCCTGTAAAGAGTTGCCTGATGAAAAAAGAAAATCAAAATTTGCTATTAATCCATATAAAGACGCTCAAAATTGAATGTGCTCTTTTTGGTTGATATCCACCGGAGAGAAAAGAGCAAATTCCATTTTCATTTTATTAAAATTCCCAAGTTAAATACCGACTGATTCTTAACTAAATTAACATGAGTGTTGTTGTTAATACAGGAGGACGTGAGTTTGAGTGTGTTGAAGCGCATCATTTTCTTATTTATAGGTCGCGAAGAAGCTACATGTAATTTTAAATATTGTGTCAAAATTCAACCAAAAAAAACAAAAACAAAAATCAGGTTGTGGCTTCATCATCCTTGGCGTTAATCTCTTCTTCACAGTGCCCAAATCCATAAGCTGCTTAACGACAGTAAAATAATTAGAATGTTCAACTTGATAACATCAACCAAACCAAAATTTTATTGCAGGAAACGGTTAACCAATTGATTAGTTTACCGGGAGCATGAGTTTTTTTCTATTTTCTTTTTATGTAAAGAAACAAAATTATATTAATTTAATGCATAAGAAATCTCTCTAGGTGGATCTACAAAGAGAAGCAGTCCCTCCTCTCTATGAAAGGAGGTTCTGGTTATGAAATTCGCATCTTTTTTTTCTTCCCTAGAATATGCTGTAATAGTCATTGATCAACCTTTTTCAAAATTAGATGAATCCGCAAAATTAAGGCAGAATTCGAGGATGACAAGGAAGATTCTTGAACAGCCTTCGCAACCTCAACACTATCAATCTAGATCAACACTCTTTCATAGCTTCGGCTCTGCAGCAAGTTTAATCCATAAAAAATTCCTCATAGTTTGGCCTCAAATACTGAACACTTCCCCAAGCACATATTGAATCCTAAAATCCACTTCCTTATATGATCTCGCAAGGTTGCTCCAAAAGCAACGATTCCGGTGTAACACCCTTAACCCGTATCCATCGCCAGAATAGGGTTATAGAGCATTACCGGAGTTTACAAATTAATTTACAAACATTTCATTTCATCAAGCATTCATTTTTATAACCAATCAAAATCAAAACATTAATGAGCTAACGTTGGCCAATTTAACTTATTCATGTTATTATAATCAGAATCAAATCTTCCAAAATTACTGATAGAACCAATGAATAGTGTGATATATTTCCAACAAGCTTCCAATCCAATCGAGCTTCCGATAATCATTTCAATGCATCTAATAATTATACATACTACCAATAAGAATTCAATTCCAATAATAAAACACATATTTATATAATATTCATCACCAAATAACATTCACTTTAATTAAAATTATACAGAATATAGTTCATACGAACTTACCAGGCTAAATTACAGAAATACCAAATTTTAGGGACATTTTGGTAATTTTTTATTTTCCTCGAATTTTCACCCAATGTAATGGCCCAAATTTAAGGTTATCGGAATAGTGGTTTCGGGACCACAAATCCGATAAGGAAAATTTTATTTTTCTTATATTTTTATGGTCCACAATTTCACAAAATGATTTCGTGAAATTTTTGTTCGAAAACTTTGACGTTTGAGCACTCAATTTAGTCAAAAGGACTAAATTGTAAAAAGTGCAAAAGTTGAGTTCTACATGTTAGAGGTGTCCAATTGTTATGAAACTTTAAATTGGAGGTACTTATATGGTAATTAGACCATTGGTTAAGTTGGTAGACAAAAATGGACATGAGATAAGTGAAATAGAAAATTTTTAAGTTAGGGGCAATTTGGTAATCTAGTAATAAAAGAATTAAAAAGGGAAAAAGATGGTAAAAATCATCATCTTCTTCATTAGACCGAATTTAGCAAGGGGAGAAGCCATAGTTAGGGTTTTCAAGCTTCCAAGCTCCATAGTAAGTGATTCCAAGCCCCGTTTTTAATGTTCTTTACGTTTTTGAGATCCCGGTAGCTTAATTTAGCTTATTCTAGCAATAATTTAATCTAGGGTTTTTATTTGGAAAAATACCCATAGGTGAAAAGTGTTTATTTTGATTTTTTATGATAGAATATGAAGCTAGAAATTATGTTAAACAACTTTTGCTAAGTGATTTTAAGTGAAAACGAGTAAAAAGACATAATCGGTAAAAATACCTAATGTTCATAAGTAAGTGTTAGAGTGGGAATTTGATGTTGCCATAGAAGGGGAAAATGTTCAGCATGTTATAAAACATAAGAATAAGAGATGAAGTTTAATTTCCGGGCCTTGGGGCAAAAATGTAATTATGTAAAAAGTTTAGGGGCAAAATAATAATTTTGAAAAGTTAGAGTCGAGGGCTGTTTTGATAAATGTGGGTATTAAATTAGTTAAATTTGCTATTTTAGATCAAGAAGAACGAAACTCGAGGTTAGACAAAGGAAAGAGTAAAGTTGAAGACTAAGTTGGTGAATTTGACTATATTTGGTACCGATGTAAGTTTACGGTAAATAAATACAATATTTCAATAATTATTATTAATATTGTTATTTTCCAGAAATTATGCATTTATTTTATGAATTTATTTAATGTTGATCCAAGCATAAAATGATAGAGAATTAAAATTAAAAAGTCTCGTTTATACATAAGGATGGTATTGGGTACGAATGTCATGACATTTGGGTAAAGAGGTCCCCTATAAGACCATGTCTGGGACATGGCATGGGCACCGAGATGAGAACATCTCATGTAAGACCATGTCTGGGACATGGCTTTGGCATGTTATTATCAGAAGAGACCCGAGTATCCTTATTATCATATTCATGAAAGTTCAGTTTAAAGCATAAATGGCAAGCTCAGGTAAGTTATAAGAGTTAAGAACTTATTATACTATCAATTGATGTTCAACGATGCAGCAAGAGATGAGTAAGTTATGCACACAAGTATTCTAAGTAAATAAGCAAGAGAATTAACATGAGATTAACTAAAGAGTAAACTAGAGATATAGACACTTGAGTTTAATTATTTGTGTTTAATGTTGTTATTTATTTGCTAGTAAACTTACTAAGCTTTATGCTTACATCTTTTATTTCTCTTCCTCATATAGTATTGCAAGCTACTTCAAGGATCCTAAAGAAGTCGGAGATCGTCCACACTATCAACCATAATTGCTCGGTATTTTGTGATGAAACACGTTTGAGTTATGGCATGTATAGGGATTTAATTATTTTGTATGTTTGTAATGATGATTTTGCTAATGAATGATGTGTAAGCATTTGATGATGTATGGTCATTAAAATGGTTAAGTATGAAGGTGTTTGTTGTTATGAAAGATTAGGTGATAAATTATGCATGGAAATCATGAAAGGATAAAATTTTGCAAAGAAACAGAATTCAGGCAGCACAGTGACGTGAATTTGAAAAATCACCTAGGATGGTATAAAATGAATTAGAGGGTGAATGATATATGGAATTAAATCTTGTTGAGTCTATTTTCATGGAAAAATAACGGTGTAGCAAAAGGAAATTTATATTTTAAGATATGTGAATTTTAGTGAGACAAGGTCAGAACTGTTTCTGGAGTCCCCTATTCTGAGTTTAGAAAATCATTAAAAATTTTATAGAAATGTTTATGAGATGTAGTTTATATGTATAGATTCCTTATTGAGTAAATTTCCTGTAGAAACAAGTAAGAACTTCATATGAAAATCCTACAGTGAGAAAATTTATTTTTAGTGACAAGAGGTCAGGGCAGTCGATTGGTGAAACAGGGGAGACTTTAACTAATAAACTGTACTAATTGGCTAAGCCAAAAATTCTAAAACTTTTATGGTAGGAAGATATATGAGTCTAGTTTCAGGGAAAAATTTACAGAATTAAATTTTGAGTCCCGTAGCTCGAGTTATAATCAATTTAGTAACTGCTGCGCGATTGGACAGGTTTGCTGTAAATAGTGAAATTAATTTTCAAAGTAAAATTTTAAGCTCCGAATTAGTAAGATAAGCTAAGTAATGCCTCGTGCTTGACTCCGGCAACGGTATCGAGTAAGAGGTGTTACATTTATTGGTATCATAGCAGGTTTAGTCAGTTCTCTGAAATACGCAATATGAATAAGAGTCTACCTATACATACCATACTTATATATTTTGATAGTATGACGACTCTTGACGATTTTAAAATGTTTTCTTTTATAGTTATGGATCCTGAACGAGCTGGTACAGATGAAGTAGAAAGTAATGCGTCTGCTTCCGCAGAAGGGACGGCGCCACTAGATGTTAATGTTTGTGAAAGACTTGCATCAGTTAGATAGGGAGGAGGAGCTAGAGAAGCCTTCTTCCAAGCCATGAATGATTGGTTTGCCGAGTTCGTTCGTACGCATCCGGCTGTAAGACCTCCACCCCCTCAAGATTCACAGGTTCCCCATGTAGCTTCCCCAGCTGCAGGTATAGTTATCAGGGAGAGACCACTTGTTGATAAGATTAGGAAGCAAGGGGCTGAAGAATTTTAGGCTACAAAAGATGATGATGCAGAAAGAGCAGAATTTTGGCTCGAAAACACCATTAGAGTTTTTGAAGAATTATCTTGTACACCGGAAGAATGTATGAAGTGTGTGGTTTCACTTCTTCGAGATTCAGCCTACCATTGGTGGAAGACCCTTGTTTCAGTAGTACCGAGTGAGAGGGTGACTTGGGATTTCTTTCAAGAGGAATTCAGAAAGAAGTATATCAGCCACAGATTTATAGATCAAAAAAGGATGGAGTTTCTTGAGCTAAAACAAGGTAAGATGTCCGTGACTGAATATGAACGCGAATTCGTCAGACTTAGTAAGTATGCCCGGGAATTTGTGTCTACTGAAGCAAGCATATGCAAGAGATTTGAAGAAGGGCTTAATGATGATATTCGATTAGCAGTGGGTGTCTTGTAAATTAGAGAGTTTGTTGTTTTAGTTGAGAGAGCTTGTAAAGTAGAAGATTTGTTGAAAGAAAAAGAGAAAAGCAAAGCTGAAGCTGAAGCGCAGAATACAAAGAAGAGGCAAATGAGTAAATCATTTCAGTCTACGTCTAAGAGATCTAGGGAGCTCTCTAGCGGATCACATTTTCCAGATAGATATTCTGGCCGAAGTAGAAGTAGAAGATTCGAGGGTTTTAGAGCTCAAACCACTACAGTTGCAAGTACAGGCAGTACTCGACCTCCTAGGCCGGAATGTCCTCAATGTGGTAGACACCACCTCGGAGAGTGTAGAGTAGGTGAAAATGTTTGTTTTAGATGTGGAGCGTCCGATCACGTTATCCGGGATTGTCCTGAAACAACTAAAAGAGAAGAGATAACGAGTGTGAGATCAGGAAATGCTCCTATCAGAGGAAGATCGCAGAGAAACCCAAGAGTGGGAGCGAGTAACAGAGGTGCATCCAGAGATTCAGTAGCTAGATCTGATGTTAGAGCACCCGCAAGAACATATGCTATTCGAGCTCATGAAGAGGCGTCCTCTCCTAATATAATTAGGGGTACATTTTCTCTTTATGACACTAATGCTATTGCATTAATTGATCCTGGCTCTACACATTCATACATATGCACAAAATTAGCATTTGTTAAAAATTTGTCTGTTGAACCTACTGAATTTGTGGTTAAAGTCTCAAACCCCCTGGGCCAGTTTGTGATTGTGGATAAAGTTTGTAAAAATTGTCCACTGATGGTAAAAGGTATTTGTTTCCCAGTTGACTTGATGTTATTGCCTTTTGATGAGTTTGATGTGATATTGGCATGGATTGGTTAACTCAGCATGATGAAGTAGTAAACTGTAGACAGAAATATGTTGTACTGAAGTGCCAGAATGGAGAATTACTTCGGGTTAAATCTGATCAGACAGAAGGATTATCCGATATGATTTCAGTTATGACAGCTCGGAGGTGTGTCAGAAAAGGGTATGATGTTTATTTGGCATATGTGTTGGATACTAAGGTATCTGAGTCAAAGATACAGGCAGCGCCAGTTGTATGTGAATTTTCTGATGTGTTTCCAGAAGAGTTACCAGGGTTGCCACCAGAAAGAGAAGTGGAATTTTCTATAAATCTAATTCCGGGAACTGCCCCAATTTCCATAGCGCCGTATCGTATGACTCCTACAGAATTAAAAGAGTTAAAGGCACAGTTACAGGAACTTGTTGATAGAGGTTTTGTTCGTCCGAGTCATTCACCTTGAGGTACTCCAGTTCTGTTTGTGAAAAAGAAAGATGGGTCTTTGAGATTGTGTATTGACTATCGGTAGCTTAATAAGGTAACTATAAAGAATAAGTACTCGTTGCCTCGAATTGATGACTTATTTGATCAGCTGAAAAGTGCCACAGTATTTTCGAAGATTGATCTCCGATTGGGTTATTATCAGTTACGGGTAAAAGAGTCAGATGTGCCAAAGACAGCTTTCAGAACCAGGTATGGGCATTATGAGTTTCTGCTTATGCCATTTGGGTTGACTAATGCACTTGCAGTATTTATGGATTTGATGAATCGGATATTCAGACCGTATCTAGACAGGTTTGTAGTAGTTTTCATTTATGATATTCTAGTTTATTCTCGAGATGAAAATGAGCATGCTGAACATTTGAGAATGGTGTTGCAAATTCTGCGTGAAAAGAAGCTTTATGCTAAATTCAGTAAATGTGAATTTTGGCTTCGAGAGGTAGGTTTTCTCGGACATATTGTATCTGCAGAAGGCATCAGGGTAGATTCGAGTAAAATTTCAGCTATTGTCAATTGGAGCCCACCGAAGAATGTATCTGAAGTTAGAAGTTTCTTGGGTTTAGCTGGTTATTATCGGAGATTTGTACAAGGGTTTTCTATGATAGCTTCTCCGATGACCCGTTTATTACAGAAAGATGTTAAATTTGAATGGACATAAAAATGCCAACAAAGTTTTGACCGATTGAAGAAATTGTTGACGGAAGCACCTGTGTTGGTACAGCCTGAATCGGGTAAGGAATTTATTATTTATAGTGATGCATCATTAAATGGTTTGGGTTGTGTCTTGATGCAAGAAGATAAAGTAATAGCCTATGCTTCAAGACAACTTAAGCCACATGAAAGAAACTACCCGATACATGATCTCGAATTAGCTGCTATTGTATTTGCATTGAAAATATGGTGGCATTATTTGTATGGTGAGAAATGTCATATTTATACTGATCACAAAAGCTTGAAATATTTGATGACACAGAAAGATTTGAATTTGAGACAACGCAGATGGCTTGAATTGATAAAGGATTATGATTTGGTTATTGATTACCATCCAGGTAAGGCTAACGTGGTAGCTGATGCTTTGAGCCGAAAATCTTTGTTTGCTTTAGGAGCTATGAATGCCAGTTGTCACTGACTGATGATGGTTCAATCATAGTTGAAATGAAGGCTAAATCGATGTTTCGTCAACAAATATGTGAGGCTCAGAAAAATGATGAGAAGTTACAAGCTAAACGGGTACAATGTGAGTCAGGTAATGATTTAGAATTTCAGACTGAGACTGATGGTTGTTTATTATTCAGAGGCAGAGTATGTGTACCAAAGGATTCCGAACTTATACAGAAGATTCTACACGAGGCCCATAGCGGTACTATGTCTGTACATCCGGGGAATAATAAAATGTATAATGATCTGAAAAAGATGTATTGGTGGCCAGGTATGAAACGTGATATCTCTGAGATTGTATCAAGATGTTTAGTATGTCAGCAGGTTAAAGCTGAACATCAGGTACCTTCGGGGTTACTTCAGCCAATCACTGTACCGGAATGGAAATGGGAAAGAATCACTATGGATTTTGTAACTGGGTTACCGTTATCTCTGAGGAAGAAAGATGCCATTTGGGTAATTGTCGACCGATTGACAAAGTTCGCGCACTTTATCCCGGTATGTATGGATTATTCTTTAGATAAATTGGTTGAATTGTACATATCTAAAATTGTCAGACTACATGGAGTGCCTGTCTCCATTATATCAGACAGAGATCCCCGATTTACATCTTGTTTCTAGAACAAATTGCAAGAAGCTTTGGGTACTCAGTTGTATTTCAGTACTGCATTTCATCCTCAGACAGGTGGCCAATCTGAGCGTGTAATTCAGGTATTGGAAGATATGCTCCGATGTTGTGTATTAGAGTTGCAAGGTAATTGGGAAAGGTATCTACCTTTGATTGAATTTGCTTACAATAACAGTTATCAGTCTAGTATTAAAATGGCTCCGTATGAAGCTTTGTATGGTAGAAAATATAGAACACCGTTATATTGGACAGAGCTCGGTGAAAAGAAAATACATGGAGTTGATTTGATCCGGGAAGCAGAAGAAAAAGTAAGGTTGATTCGGGATAGTCTGAAAGCAGCTTCCGATCATCAGAAGTCATATGCCGATCTTAAACGAAAAGAGATTGAATTTCAGGTGGGTGATAAAATATTCTTAAAAGTGTCACCTTGGAAGAAAGTTCTCCGGTTCGGTCGAAAGGGTAAATTGAGTCTAAGATTTATCGGACCATATGAAATCATAGAAAGAATTGGACCGGCTGCTTATCGATTGGCTTTATCACCGGAACTTGATAGAATCCATAATGTTTTTCATGTATCTATGATACGACGGTATCGATCAGATCCTTCACATGTTATTACTCTGACAGAAGTGGAGATTCAGCCGGATATGACTTATAATGAAGAACCAGTTAAGATATTAGCACGGGAAACTAAGGAGCTTAGAAACAAAAAGATAAATTTGGTGAAAGTGTTATGGCAAAAGCACGGGATTGAGGAAGCGACATGGGAACCAGAAGAGAAAATGAGGAAACAATACCCGAATCTCTTTACTGGTAAGATTTTCGAGGACGAAAATCCTAAAAGGGGGGGAGAGTTGTAATGGCCCAAATTTAAGGTTATCGGAATAATGGTTTCGAGACCACAAATTCGATAAGGAAAATTTTATTTTTCTTATATTTTTATGGTCCAAAATTTCAAAAAATGATTTCGTGAAAATTTCATTCGAAAATTTTGACGTTTGGGCACTCAATTTAGTCAAAAGGACTAAATTGTAAAAAGTGCAAAAGTTGAGTTTTACATGTTAGAGGTGTCCAATTGTTATGAAACTTTAAATTGGAGGTACTTATATGGTAATTAGACCATTGGTTAAGTTGGTAGACAAAAATGGACATGAGATAAGTGAAATAGAAAATTTTTAAGTTAGGGGCAATTTGGTAATCTAGTAATAAAAGAATTAAAAAGGGAAAAAGATGGCAAAAATCATCATCTTCTTCATTAGGCCGAATTTAGCAAGGGGAGAAGCCATAGTTAGGGTTTTCAAGCTTCCAAGCTCCATAGTAAGTGATTCCAAGCCCCGTTTTTAATGTTCTTTACGTTTTTGAGATCTCGGTAACTTAATTTAGCTTATTCTAGCAATAATTTAATCTAGGGTTTTTATTTGGAAAAATACCCATAGGTGAAAAGTGTTTATTTTGATTTTTTATGATAGAATATGAAGCTAAAAATTACGTTAAACAACTTTTGCTAAGTAATTTTAAGTGAAAACGAGTAAAACGACATAATCGGTAAAAATACCTAATGTTCATAAGTAAGTGTTAGAGTGGGAATTTGATGTTGCCATAGAAGGGGAAAATGTTTAGCATGTTATAAAACATAAGAATAAGAGATGAAGTTTAATTTCCGGGCCTTGAGGCAAAAATGTAACTATGTAAAAGTTTAGGGGCAAAATCATAATTTTGAAAAGTTAGAGTGTAATAGCCCGATTTTAGGCCTAGTCGGAACAGTGGTTTCGGGACCAGAAATCTGACGAGAAAAAAAAATGTAATGGCCTGAATTTTCAGAGGTGTCGGAACGATGATTCGAGATCACTAAATTCGACAAATGGGTAGAAAATATTATTAATTTAGTAAGTATAAGTTAAATGTGAAGTTAGGAAAAATTTTTGAAATAGTGAATAGTGCACTAGAAATAAATATTAAAATAATTAGAATCGAAATAAGGTATCAAGACCTCGGGGATTTTAAACTGAGCCATAAATATTTTTATAAATGTTTATGGAGTGTTAAAAAGTTAGTATTAAAGTTTCAGTAAGAAATTTTAAAGTTCCGATAATTAATTGAACAAAAAGGACTAAATTGTAATAAATGCAAAATTTTGGGAAATGATTAAATAGCTTAAATGATAAAAGGAAGAGGGCTTAAAAGGAAAATAGACCCAAGGTCTATTTGGGCTGGACGGCAGAGGCATGAAATCAGCAAGAAAGAAAGGAGAATTAAGGGCAAAATTGGAAAATTGCAAAATTTGCTTAATAAAGTTAGGACCCAAGTGGAATTATCTAGATTTCTCTTATTTTTTCTGAATTCTCATCAGCAAAAACACCATGGAAGGGCTTCTTCAAGCTGGTTCTTCATATTTTTACTACAAGTAAGTTCAATTCTTGACTATTTCTTGAATTTTTTGTATTTTTATGACTTTTACAACTAGGCCCACTTGTTAAATTCATTAGTTTTTGATTTTATGAAAGAAGTTGAAAGTTGATATGAATATGTGCTGGAATTATATGATGATTTATCATGAAATTAGAGCTTTAAATTGTTCATATGCTGATTTTATTGAAAGAATTGAATAGAAAGTGAATGTTTGGGACCTATTAGTAAAAGAGTTTGAAGATAGAGTTATATGTGGAAATTCTGGATTTCAATAGTTGAGTAACAACTTATAATGTCTAGGTAAAGTATTAATTGAGAAAATTAGATTAATTGAGGGGTTAATTGAGAAAGGACCGAATTGTATAAACTGTGAAATTTGGGGCAAAATGGAAATCAACATTTTGCACTAAAGCAGTTTTGGACAGCAGCAGTAGTGTAACTTTGAAAAATCACCAAAAATTGTAGAGATTGAATTAGAGGATGAATAAAATATGAAACTAAATCTTATTGAGTCTAGTTTCTTATAAAAGAAATGGTGTGAGCAATGGAATTGTAAATCATGAGATATAATAGATTTTGTGAGACAAGGTCAGAATGAATTCGGGTTCCTCTGTTCTGACTTTGGAAAATCATTAAAAATCGTAAAAAAATTATTATGAGTTATAATTTATATGGTTAGAATCCTTAATGAGTCTATTTTTATAAGAAACAAATGAAAACATCATCCAAATTCTTTACAATGAGATAATTAATTTTTAGTGAAGAGTGGTCGGAACTGTTAGACAGCGAAACAGGGGAAACTTTAAAGAATAAACTGTACTATTTGGCTGAACCAAAAATTCTGAAAATTTTATGATATGAAGATATGTGAGTCTAGTTTCAGGAAAAATTAATGGATCTTAATTTGGAGCTCTGTAGCTCCGGATAAAAATAATTTAGTGACTCTGACTCGGATAAACAATTTTGAATATACATGTTAGTGAATATTGAAATTATGGTTAATGTTGTTTAAGTGTGTTATACACATTAAGGATGTGGAATGGAGAGGAAGAGGAGGAAAATTGGGAAATATATGAATGATTCGTGTATAAATGGTCATATGTTTGATTATAACTGATAAACGATGAAATATGAATGATGCTTATATTTGTGTATCATTGGTCATGGTTTAAGCTCATGTGTGAAAATAAGGTTTCATAGTATGTGTGTATGGTATATTCAGTATATGATTTGGCATGAAATAATATCATGAATGGTTTATGAATTAACACATGTTGGTAAGCCTGATATATGAATAAATGATAAAATTGAGCGGAACGCCGGATTTGAGTACTTCTGATCAAGTGACAAAGTGATAAGTGGTAGCTTTAGCTACAGTTATCTGATCAAGTGACAAGTGGAAAGTGATAAGTAATAGCTTCGGCTATACTTATCTGGTCAAGTGACAAAGTGATAAGTGATAGCTTCGGCTATACTTATCTGATCAAGTGACAAAGTGATAAGTGATAGCTTCAGCTACACTTATCTGATCAAGTGACAAGTGGAAAGTGATAAGTGATAGCTTCGGTTACACTTATCTGATCAAGTGACAAGTGAAAAGTGATAAGTGATAGCTTCGGCTATACTTATCTGATCAAGAGACAAAGTGATAAGTGAAAGCTTTAGCTACACTTATCTGATCAAGAGACAAAGTGATAAGTGGCTACACTTATCTGATCAAGAAACAAAGTGATAAGTGGCTACACTTATCTGATCAGGGACAAGTGATAAGTGATCATACGTAAGACCATAGTTATACTATGGCAAAGTGAAAGTGAAGTACTCAATTTTCCGTAACCGTTCCCTAATTTGATTAAGGATGGTAAGTGACAAATGGGCTCAAAAGAATTAAAGCAATTGGATAAGTGGTAGTGTATTTATAGCAGGATGATGTTGTTATTTAAGCTAAAGTGATATCTTCATTGCAAAATTGAGAATTTCATAAATGTGTTAGTGAATGGTATAATCAATAAACGTTGAGTTAAATGGTAAATACGTATTAGTGTTAAACTTAGTGACATTGAATTGTACGTGAATTAAATGGAAATTGCTAGTGATATGATCTAAATTGTGAGCATGAGAAATTGCGAATTGAATGAAATGGAAATGAAGCATTGAATTGCATGAGTATGTGACGGGTCTCGTAGGCCCTAATTATTATGATTATAATATTTCGAGGATATATTGTGAAAAGTTATAGAAGCATGTTAATTATTTTGAAAGTTTTTATTTAGATGAAATTTTATAACTCGGTTAAATACGCTTACAAGGTTTAGAAAATCATTAAAAATTTTAGAAAATTTATAGAAGCATGTTTCTGGAGTCCCCTGTTCTGAGTTTAGAAAATCATTAAAAATTTTATAAAAATGGTTATGAGATGTAGTTTATATGTATAGATTCCTTATTGAGTAAATTTCCTGTAGAAACAAGTAAGAACTTCATATGAAAATCCTACAGTGAGAAAATTTATTTTTAGTGACAAGAGGTCAGGGCAGTCGATTGGTGAAACAGGGGAGACTTTAACTAATAAACTGTACTAATTGGCTAAGCCAAAAATTCTAAAAATTTTATGGTAGGAAGATATATGAGTCTAGTTTCAGGGAAAAATTACAGAATTAAATTTGGAGTTCCGTAGCTCGAGTTATAATTAATTTAGTAACTGCTGCGCGATTGGACAGGTTTGCTGTAAATAGTGAAATTAATTTTCAAAGTAAATTTTTAAGCTCCGAATTAGTAAGATAAGCTAAGTAATGCCTCGTGCTTGACTCCGGCAATGGTCTCGAGTAAGAGGTGTTACACCCAATCTTGATCTAAATTAATATTTCATTCAATTTATTAATTTAAATAATAAAACAATTCATTTCATTCAATTTGGTCACTTTTTTATATTTTTACAAATTTACCCTTAAAATTTTACTTTTATTCAATTTAGTCCCTGAACCTAAAACATGCAAATTAGTTAGTCTTAATGAAATCTCATGCTAGTTGAATAATCACATATTTTACTCCTCCTCCTCTCCATTTCACATCCGTAATGTATATAACATACTTTATGTAACATTATCTATAATTCCACCATTTATTTATATGTTCATTCAAAGTTGTCCACTTGAGTCATAGTCACTAAATTATTTATATCTTGAGCTACGGAACTCCGAATTAAGATCCAATAAATTTATATGAAACTAGACTCACATATCTTCTTACCATAAAATTTTAAGAATTTATGATTTATCCAATAAGTGCAGTTTATTCTTTAAAGTCATCCCTATTCTGTTGTCTGACAGTTTCAACCCTTCTTCACTAAAAATTAATTATCTCCTCGTACGGGATTCGGATGATGTTACCATTTGTTTCTTTTGATAGTAGACTAATTAAGGATTTAAACATATAAATTTAAGCCCCTAATTATTTTTCTCAAATTTTTGATGATTTTCCAAAGTCAGAACAGGGGAATCCGAATTCATTTTGACATTGTCTCAGAAAATTTATTATATCTCATGATTTACAATTCCATTACTTACACCATTTCTTCTATGAGAAACTAGACTAAATAAGATTTAATTTCATATTTTTTTCATCTTCTAAATCGATCTCTACAATTTATGGTGATTTTTCAAAGTTAACCTACTGCTGCTGTCCAAACTGTTTTAGTGCAAGATGTTGATTACTAAGTTTATAACTCCCTTATTCCCTTTCTCTATAATATTTCTCATCACTTTCACTTGTTTCCCTTCACTAATATATCAAGAACATAAGATCTTATATAAGAAAACTCTACTGTAAAATCATTTCTATGCTTTTTCAATAATATCAAACTTAAAAATATATTGAAATCTTGATGTTCTTACCTTGTCCTATTAGTTTCAACCTTTAACTTGATTTTCTCTCTCCTCCAGCTTCTCTTTCTTGAATCTAACTTGATATTCTAGCTCCCCGTATTCTCCTTGTTATCTTTCTCTCTTGATGGATATGGAAATTATTTTGATTTCTAGGTGAAAATGGTGAATTTTTGGTAGAAGGACCAAATTGTAAAGAAAGCAAAACTTTCTTTCTTTCTCTCTTCTTCTCACGTTGGTGCATGGGAAAAAATGGTGGGATGGTGATTCTTCATCTTTATTTTCTTATATATATACTAAATAAAATAATAAAATAATAAAATAATATTTAAAAATCAAATAAAATATTAATAAACTAATATTTATTTAATTAATCTAAAATATCTCCAACATCATCATTGCCTTCTAGATTTATCTCTCTTCTAATTGACCATTTTTCCCTTTATAATCTTTAAAAATTCCATCCTTGAGTCATCACTTAATTTGGTAAAATTGCGAGTTAATCCCTCAAAATTCTTCATCTTTTCAATTTGGTTCTAATTCATCCATTTTCCTTAGTTTCTAGATTATTTCACCCTTAAAATATTTGCACCATTGGTCCTTCAAATTTTCATGTTTACACTTTACGCTCTCAAATTTTGAGTATTTACTCTTAATCAACAAAACTTTTCTCACTTTTGCGATTTAATCATTTCTTAAATTAATATATCATAATATACTTCCCAATGTTGTCATAACTCAAAATTTCCTTTTTTTTTCACTTTATTTCCTCATTTCACTATATCAAGGATACCTACTTTCTTACTGTAGTAATTTTCGGGATATTACATTTCTCTCCCTCTTAAAACAAATTTCGTCCTCGAAATTTCCTTATTTTGTTTTGATCATGAACTTCATCATTTCTATATTCTTTCAATCATCCTTTTCTATCTATTCTTATCACTAACATTTCTAGTTTTTATATTATTTTGGACTTCATTTTCAATAATATTCTTCTTTTTACTTAATCGAGCTCTTATTTCCTCTCTTTCCACTTAACTAGAAGCCCTTTCTTCATTTAGTTTTATAATTTCATTTGCTTACCCCTATTAACAAGACTCAGACCTTGGCAGATACACAGATTCCAACCAAACACACTAGAACGGCACTTAGTGCCTCTTCGGATAATTCGAAGAAATATGATGACTTTAGTGTCTTCTCGGCCAAGCCGAAAAATCCCCAATTTTTTTTTTGATCCTATGGCATGACATCGATATCCAACTCAACCCGTCTAGTTAATTGGGTATTCAAATTTTTTTTTATATTTCAAATCATTCTCAATTTTAATCACAATTCAATTCAATACAATTTTCCACTTTTCAATTAATATATTATTAAATATCTATACATAACCACACTTTAATCATGTCCATTCATTTCAAATATGTAATTTATAAATGTCAAGAATAATTTAATGTTGATATCACAATGCTCATGTGGCTATATTTATCAATTCACAAGGTAAATAAATCCACATCATCACTTGTACATTTTATCCTTAGCAATATAGGATTTTAAACCATTTTATACTCTTCCGAATTTCTTTATTTTCATTTGCTTTTCTTTACTTTCCACGCTTATTCCATATGCATGACACACAAGTCATAAACATATCATTCAACAAACCTTAGCCCTATTTCCAACAGACCATAACAAATTCTCTCTCAGTAAAGGCCATTCTTCAGAGAGGGCACTCCATAAAAAAGAACACCTACTTCGAGCAAATATTTTTAGGTAGATCTTTTTTAATCCCATATTTTGATCGAAAAATCCTAACCCACAAAGCAGAGGGATTATTCACAACATTAAACCCCAGTTTAAGCATAAAAGTGAACATTGTAAGCTTGTGAATAGGGGTGTTCAGTCGGTTAACCGACCAGTTAACTGACCCGAAATTCTTGTAACCGAATTAACCGACCTCCTAAATTTTTTAACCGTTAACCGAACCGAATTTTTTTAAAAATAATTAACCGAACCGAAATTTTTTTCGGTTAATAAGGTCGGTTAACCGAATTAACCGAAAAATATGTGTTGATCATTTTTGGTTAAAAATTACCCGAATTACCCGAATTACCTGAATTACCCGACTTACCCGAATTACCCGAATTACCTGAATTACCCGAATTACCCGAAAATGACCCAAATTACCCGAATTACCCGAAAATATTTAAGCCTAAAGCTGCAGAGTTTGAAAAGGAGAGTACATGGTTTCAATTTACAAAGCTTATGGAGGAGAATCTACGGCAACAAGCAGAACTATTAAGAAGGAATAATGAGAATAGAGAAACCATCAACTGGTTACGGCTAAAACTTGAGCAGGTAAAGAGTGAGAACAAGATCCTACAACTGCAGAAGTGCCTCTATTGCTCAAAAGTTGGTGTGAAGCGCAATCATTCTCAGAATTCAAGATCAACAGGACTATTTCTAGGCAAGTTCTTCAATGGAGGTTGTTCATAGTTTCTTTTTTTTTTAATTTCCCATTTGTTGATTTGTAATTAAGTTGTCTGAAATTTCTTCCATCAATTCAATAAGCAGTTTATATCAATGCTTAAAGCAATGCTGACTTTCCATTTCTTTCGAATAAAGAACAGTGGGGGAGATTTGTCAATGTAAATATATACATCGTAGTAGATTTCATGCACCGAAAGTGCTCACTATAGCATTACACCCACCATGAATGGTTTTGAGCAAAGCTTTGTAAATGGAGGAGGGCTGGAGCTGGAGGGGTGTTGTGATTTGTGAAAGACTAAAATCTGCTGCTGAGAAAATAGAAGTGGACCAAATGGAATGGTAAACTAATGGTCCTAATGGACAGCAACCCATGTTCTACGGTTCTAGGGCCAGGGGTGTTGTGAAAATTGGGCTAGATTTAAATTGGTCTGGGTTTAAATTGGGAGGAGTAGGCCTAGAGTGTAAATTCGGTTTACCCGAATTTTTTCGGTTAACCGACCCGTGTCGAACCGATTTAACCGTTAACCGAACAAACCAAAAAAACTTAACCGACCCCCGACCGAATTTTTCCGGTTAACCGACCGATTAACCGAACTCGGTCGGTTAACCGAAAAAATTCGGTTTTAACCGAATAATGCACACCCCTACTTGTGAAGCATCCTTTTCCATTCAAATGTTGCTTCTTCCTTCTTTATGTTGTCCATTACATTAGTTGGGGACTCTGCTCCTTTTTTATATTGCTTCTTCCTTTGTTATGTTGTCCATTTGAGCTTGGCCTTAGGCGAATTTTTTATAGCCCGAACTCGGCTCAATTTTGCTAGGCTCGACTATATATAATTTAGAGTATAAACCCAAATTCTAAACCCAATTGAAATATAAAGTTTGGTTAAAGTGATGCTTTAATTTGTTTTGACACTTGAACGTTTTGCTTTGGATTCCATTAGCTTTGCTACTAATTTCCCAAATCCTAAACCAAACGTGCCTAAAAAACTGGTTTGATTATAAATATTGCCTTATGGTTTTAGGTTAGGATTCAATAGGAGATCGCAGTTAGCGGTGGAATCCAAAGCACTTCTTTATATAATTAGTTGTTTAATTGTAAAGAAAAAAACAATTAACATACTGGACCTGAAATACCCTATTTTATATAGGGTTGGGTTTGGATAAAATGCAAGTCCATATTTAAAGCATAAGTAGAGACAATATTTAAAAACTTTGTATCTAGGCTCAGTCCGACCACGATAACCTCTAACTACTATAGTAGGTACAACATCGAAAGCAGATATCGAAACATCTTATGTCAGTTACCAAAACACACACCGTAGATAGATAACAACACTGCAAGTCTGTTACCATAAAATTCTGTATTAGACGGACAACAACACTGCAACACTATCCCACCATGATTAAAATGCTTGATCGCAAACCCAAAGCATATAAAAAAACTTTTGTCCCCATAAAACTCTGTTAATTCTAACAACCATCAAAACCCCAATATAACATAATTTACTTAAATATAATACAAATCTGATTTAAAATTTGATTCATCACTTCTATATTTTGCTTTTATATTCGGTGCGAATAATTTACACGTCGGCGAAAATCATTGTTGTTCTGTAGTTCCAAGACCCAAGTAATGATTTTAAATTGCTTAGTTAATGTTCAACAACATTCTAAATTAAACCCAAGTAACGATTTAAATTTTCCTAGTTAATGTTAAATATATATATATATATCTCTATGTTGCCAACAAAATATTTATTTGTTAATATTGCGTTAGCATCAACAAATTATAACTCCACAATAAATCAGTTTTAGAGTTAATTATAATAAAATAAAATTTTCAATCAAAAACAAAAAAAGAAGAAGAGAAAAACAATAAAAATGAATATAATATGTAAGCATATACTATATAAATGATTAAATATACGTATGGAAAATAAATTCAGAAAAAGAAATCTTATTTTTGAAGAATTAGTTGAAGTAGCAGGTAGAAGGAAAGAGGTAAAAGCTTTGATTTCATCGTCTTCTTTTATGCTTATTAGTAGATGAATACTCTTGACATTTTTTTAAAATTTTCTAATTTGTATGGTCTACATGGAAAATTAGATTTCAACAAAAATAAATAAAATTTGACATAATGATTGAATGATGAGGAAAACGTTGTATCAAATCTTATATGAAATAAATATGGAAGCACAAATAAATTTATTGGGTTGGAACTTCAAAGCCCATTCGAAAATGAAACGGGCACCGACTTAAGAAATAAATAATAAAAGCCCTAAAGTCCTAACCTCCCAACGCGCTTCTTATATTAATATTATAAAGGGGACGAGGGGCGGCTTGAAAACAAAGCAACGCGTATAAAGCAAAAACTCTTCAAGAGATTGTGTCCCGATTCTCTGATTTTCTTTGCGTCTGCTTTCCGTCTCCTCCTTCTTCTTCTTTCTGGTAAGATCTTCAATTACCTCTGATTTATCGAGGTCAGGTCAGATCAGATCAGATCAGATCCGCCAAAAGAAGCACAAAAATTTCATGTTCTAGGGTTTTGATTTGATTGTCAGCGCTTTTTTTTTTATTTTACCTTTTTCATCTTTGTTTGAATTCCATATCTGAAATCTACGTGTAATTGTTGTGTTCCTCTCTCTATTGATTGACTTTTTAAACTTTGTCTTTATATCTAGGGTTTATTCTTTTTACGAACCCTAAAAAAAAAGAAAAAAGAAAGTAATTGGATATTTGTTTTGTGCGTTTTATTGGAGATTTTGTTTTCTTTGTCTTGAATCTTTTTATTGAGAAGAGTTGTGTGGTTCTTGATTGGTATGGCGGCAGGGCGAGTTGATGTTCGGAGGAGAATTGATGTTGAGAAATTGAATCGGGGCCACGTTCATTCAAATCCCGTTAAGAATGGATATAATTATCCATCTAATAATAAGGATAAGTTCGATCTGGGTCCTAGGAGATGTGGGTTAGACGATGTTGCCAGGGTTAAAAATGATGTGAAACAGATGTTGGATGATGGGGTTCAGCAGCCCCCGGAAAAAAAGAGGAAGTTTTCCCCGATTGTATGGGACCTGGAAGACAAAGAAGGAAGAATTTCATCCAAGAACAGGGATGTTGTGACGACTACCATTCTGTCATCTCCTTCTTCACCTTCCAAAGTGTCAAATACTGTTTCCAATCAGGTTTATAAGCATCAACCGTTCTCTGCAAACATGATCAAAGAAGTGGAGCGTATGGTATCCAAGTCTTTGGTGTCTGATTTTGGTGCTGCTTTATCTCCTTCACTGCCTGACCAGCAATGCCAGGATGATGAACAAGAACCAGAGTTGATTGGAAAAGAAAATGTTCGAGCACCCAACATATTTACATCACGTTGGGCTTCTGATAGTGATGATGAAGATGGATCTCTAACTGAGGAAAAGATTAGGAGGAGTTCGAGTCTTGAGAGTGGAGAGCTTGAAAGAGAGGAGTTGGAAGTAGATAGGGCAGAGTCTGATCAAAGAAGCAGCAGTGTACTGTCTGCTTGTGAGGATGGAGGCATGGAGTGTAAGTTGGACTCTGGTGATGTGATGGACATTGATGACATGCGTGATGAAGATGCTATTGTTGATCAGTCAGATTTAGGTGTTGAAGAGCCAGCAGGAGGTTGTATGAACATGCTTCATGGTTGCAGAAGTGTTTTTGAGTATGAAAAATTGAACAAAATAAGTGAAGGTACATATGGTATTGTTTACCGAGCTAAGGATAAGATGACAGGAGAAATTGTGGCACTGAAGAAGGTGAAGATTCTTGATCGAAGAGATTTAGAAGAATATGGTTTCCCTGTGACATCACTGAGAGAAATTAATATTCTTGCGTCTTTTCATCACCCTTCGATTGTGAAAGCTAGAGAAGTTGTTGTAGATGACCATGACAATGTTTACATGGTTATGGAGTACATGGAACATGACCTCAAGTGGCTAATGGACTCGATGAAACGACGATTCAGTACCAGTGATGTTAAATGTTTGATGCTACAGCTACTGGAGGGTGTGAAATATCTTCATGATAATTGGGTACTTCATAGGGATTTGAAAACATCCAATCTTCTCTTGAACAATCAAGGTGAACTCAAAATATGTGACTTTGGTATGGCGTGACAGTATGGGAGCCCTCTTAAGCCTTACACAACCAAGGTGGTGACTCAGTGGTATAGGTAAGTAACATTCTTTGTACTTATATTCTTTATTTATTATGAATTTTATTAGTTCTTGAATTTGAAAATATATTTCTTTGATTGCTGCATTTCAGGGCTCCTGAACTTTTACTTGGAGCAAAGAAGTATTCAACAGCCGTGGACACGTGGTCTGTGGGATGTATAATGGCTGAATTGTTAGCTAAGGAACCCCTGTTCAAAGGGACAAGTGAAATTGATCAGCTTCGCAAGGTAATTACTGTTTCTATTGAAGCTTTCAACTTTCTTTTATCTTGTTATAAAATATCTGATGTTTTATGATGATGGTTTATGGTTGCAGATATTTGATACTCTTGGTGTTCCAAGTGAGAAGATTTGGCCTGGGTTTTCTGAATTACCAGGTTCCAAAGCAAATTATTCTAAGCAACCGTAAGCATCTCTTTGGACAATTACTTTGGTCATCTAAATAACTACCGTTTCTTTTGACTACAATATGTTCAATATTTATTAATTACCTAGTCATGGGGCTAATTTAACGAGTAGTTGTTTTGTTTTCTTCTTCCAGGTATAACTTGTTGCGCAAGAAGTTTCCTGCAGCATCTTTTACTGGATCTGCCGTTCTTTCTGATGCTGGATTTGACCTGTTGAACAGGCTTCTTACCTATGACCCTGAGAAAGTAATTTTACTCACTTAAGCCCTAATTTAACTTGTAGTTTATATGTATTGGTTTCAGCTATAATAGATTTTTCCGTTTTTTGTTCAGAGAATAACAGCAGATGATGCTCTTAATCATGATTGGTTCCGGGAGCTTCCCCTGCCAAAATCTAAAGATTTCTTGCCTACTTTCCCACCAAAAGTGTGAATGGAACAATTTCCTTGCCTGATTTGTGGAAGCTGGACACAACCAAAATATTAGCACCGCATTCTTACCTAGCAATTGTAGTGGTCATGAAGGATCCCAGTTTGATGCAGCAGTGGTAAAAAACTTCATCTATTTTGTGTCATGATACAGGCAAGCTGGTTCATTCAGCCACTCTGATATCTTTCATGATAATTGTTTTAGTAGATATTGACAAAAATGTGAGATGCTGTAGTTGCATGTTTCATAGCAAATTAATGAGTGGGAGAAACTGATATAGTCTTTTGACAGGCACATGTAGCCTTACATGGTCCGGTTATTAGTTGGGATAATTTTCAGATGAGTTGTAAAGGTCATCAGCTGCGACCTTACCTTGAATCTTTAATTTTCATCTCCTTGATACTTTATCAGAATGTAACCCATGTAAATATTCTTAACCACATTTGAAATTTCCTTTTTTTTCCCTCAATCTAAAACTATAATTGCTCACATTGTTTCGTTCAATTTTCTCACATTGCTTGCAAGAGTCCACCGACATTTGGAAGCGTGTACAACATCTTTGTTTCCTGTTAGTAAGTTTTGGACGCTCAAGGTTCTTTGTGAATAAAGTAGTTGATCTTTCAATTTGTGAGGTCTCCATTTGTTTCGTTGTTTCCTCTCTGTTTTGTTCTTTGTTTGCAAGTGTTGCAGCACAGCTAAAGGACTTCAGAGTCTGCAAGTGCTTTCGTTATCATGTAGCGTCCAAGTAAGGCATCAACTCCATATAGAGTAACTCAGTGCATTATCGACTAATTCCCTAACAATAACCAGTTATCAATTTATATGTTATCGTATATTGTGACATTGACGCACAGGAGCATGCAGATGTTACTGGAGAAAAGATAATAGAACCACCGACTATTTGCTGAGGCTTCTTGTTCTTTCACCCTGTCTTCTATTTTTTTTATTTCTCGGTTCTTCCATGAATGTGGTTCTTACAGTTTACCTTGTTGGGTTTCTGCAAGATACACTTTAACTGATTACAAGCGGATATCTCAATACCGAACTTAGGAGATGGCTCAAAACGGTTGGTATTTAGAAATATAAGATTATAGCTTTTGTCATGCATGGTTTAAAACAATGCCTCTTCTCATCCACTTCTTAATGCTAGTATATCCAAAATTGTCTTATTTTAATGTCATATGATCGTTATTTTTTTGCTTTCTATTTTCTCTCCTAAAAGAAAACAATGAAGGCTCTACGGACAATGTGTTCTAAATACTCAAATAATTTCAATGCTGCATCAATCTTCCATACGTGAACCGTGCTTCGTCCAACTTATGTTGCTGGGGGGTGTTTTGGTTCTCCTTTGGGATGAACGAAACGTCAAAAGGAAGGAAGCAACCGCAAAGAACCGTATGATTTTGATGGATGCCATGAATGTCGAAGGAATGACAGTTGATGTAATACATACAATTTTGAAGGTATGGCAATCTGGTTCGTCGAGGTTTTTTTCTTCTGAACTATGGGCTGTTGGTGCTAACGAGTGCGGTCCTGGAATTTTCCTCTTCTGAAAAGAAAATATTTGTCATTTCAAACCAGCATAAACCTTGTTTTCAAAATTAACGTTATCTTGGAATGGATTTTTATAATTTGCCTTGCCTCTACGAGCACTAAATAAGCATAACCATCTTTTGAATTTTTTTAGTCAACATATTGAAAATGATCTATTTTTACAAATTTAATTTTGCTGTGATCCAATTATAGATTCAACTAATTGAAGCCTTTCTAAGAAGGGTCAGTTTTACATTGCTTAGAAAAAGTATTTCTAAGAAGGGTCAGTTTTACATTGCTTAGAAAAAATATTTCTGACTTCAAAAGTACTTTTGAAAGAAAAATGATGAAGAACAAATTGTTTTTGGTGGAAATTTTTAACTTTTCAGAAGTATTTTTCTGAAAAAAAGTTGAAAAGGAGAAGTTAAAAATTTTAGTTTTTTCTCTTTCAAAAATTAGTGTTTAATTATTTTTTTACCTTTCTAATAACATAGTATTTTTTTAGTAATTGTTTACAATTGTGTTATTCATTAATTAAAAATAAAAAAATATTTTTAAAATACTAATTATAAATATTTGAATATTTAAAATATAGTTTATATATTTTAATTAAATTTTATAAACAATTTATATTTTATATATTAAAATATTTACAATTTATATTTTATATATTAAAATATTAACAAGTTATAATAATTTTTTATATTATTATTAAAATATAATAATATTAATTAATTTAAATATTATTTAAATGTATATTTGTTACTTGATAAGATGTTTAAAATAGATATTTTATTTTTCAAAAGTACTTTTTGACAGCAATGTTGAACATTCAAATTTTAAACTAAGTTTTTCAAAAGTTTTTTTCAAAAGTTTTTTTTACAAGTATTTTTTTTACAGTACTTTCTAAATTAACGCTGCTGAAAATAGTGATGATGATTTTGGATTTTGATCTTTTCTACCCTTGGCCTTCTGCGTCGGGGTTATTATCCTGTTGCTCCGACTTGGGCTGGATTTTACTGAAAATTTGACACGTCTTCTACCTGTATTGACCGTTAATTACTTTTAGAAGCAGTTTTAAATGGGTAATCTTTATTTTATATAATTCATCAAATTGCATATCTTATTTGAACTCTAATAAAAAAAATCAGCTAGCATGCATGCCATTGAATTCCGAAATTGATTATACTTTAAAAATTCGCCTATCCCGAATTATTCAATAAAACTAATATGGTAATTTAATTTGTATTTTTATGCAATTTTTATTTCTACAGATAATTCCCATCCAATATCTTATATCAGAGAAAAAATGCGTATAAACCTTTTTAAACCCATGTTGTAATATTAATGATATCAACTAAGTTAAAATATATTAAGTTAAAATTCAATTAATATGATTTTTTTTACTATAACATTTTGTAATATTGGTTAATACTAGATTATAATTATCGTTTTCTTTAATATATTTGTTTATTGATTTTTAAAAATGTATATATCATGAGAATATTTATGCAACAACTTTCTTTTGCCATTTAGTCATAGCGACTTATGGAAAAAAAATTATCACTAAACCACTGATTTTACACAAATCTGAATAGGCTCTACCCTCACAAGCCATATAAGGTAAAATGGTCACAACAAATTTTGATTTGCAAGGGACTAAACACAGCACATTTCGACGAAAAAACAACCAAAAAAAAAAAAAGATTTGTCGTCAATCTATACTATCAGTATTTATTTAAATATCTTCAATACCTGAAACAGTCAAAAGCCGGATCATTTGGGTCAAAATTTCAATGAAATAAAATAATAATGAATTAGAGTCCCATCAGCAAAAAAAATCCATGAAATCCCAAAAAAGAAAAATCTGTTTTCAGTTTCATCAGTAAAGCAACATTCCATGAGTAAAGCACCTTCTAAACTTCATGCTTCATTGCAATTTCATCATGAGAGTACTTTCCGGACCTCATCCGTAACATCTGTAAGAGGCTTTTCGGCATGAAGCGTTGCAACTATTCCCTTCTTGGAATAATAATTGATCACCTAAATTTTGAACACCACCATTCAAAATGTTGTTGACAGTTTATAAACTACTTAAAAAAACATCATCAACTTCGAAAGAGGTTAGGAAAGATCATTTCTGATGTCACAAGAACCATTTATGTCACATTAGATTAACGGAATTAGGGCATAAAAACAAACATCCATGCCACATGCTCAATTAGCTTGCTACTAAACTCTTTTATTCCGTTCTAGTAACTCCAGAATTTCAAATAGCTTAAAAATTAAGGATCTTTCCATTCTGCCAAAAATAGTTAAGGAGGAAAGCATACTGGTTGAGTTTGTCTGTGAAATGACTCAAGCCTTGACTTGAGAACAGCTGCAGAGTCGTCTTTACGTTGGATCAAAGGTTCCCCAGTCACTTTCAAGAGAATAAAGAACCCAAAAAGTTTGCAATGAATTAAGACATTGTAAGGTCCAGTAAAATTGCTTAACTTACAATGCCTTTGTCAACCGGTGAAAAAGGTGGAAAGGCTGTCACCAGATTCTTTGTAACCAAATTTGCATTTTTGAAAGAAACAGAATTAGAACGAGGGTTATTATGTTTGACTCACATCATCTACACCTGGAACTCTAGGAGGTGCAAATTTTGTATGGTAGGATCTACCACTAGCAGGGTGGATCCAGCGACCAGAAATCCTCTCCTCCAAGACCGCATCGTCAATTGCGAAATCGAGCACCTTATCGATTTTAACTCCCTGCCTTTCAAGCATCTCATCAAGCTGCAAAGCAAAGATCAAGAACACATATTAGAAGCATGGTCTGTATTAAGAAAATTCAAGGTTCTCTGGTTAGGGAAGAGCGGGTGCAAGTGTAAAGATTATAGACAAAGTATCACCTTTTGTGCTTGTGCTACAGTCCTGGGAAACCCATCAAGAATGAAACCCTTTTTACATGAAGGTTTCTTCATCGCTTCATCGATAATGCCAACAACCAGGTCATCAGAAACAAGTTCTCCCTGAGAAACAATAGCTAAGCACCTCATTAGTCATTAGCAAACTAGTAGCAAGAACTATTTAAAAAAATCCGAACAGGCAGGGGAACTAATTTGACCTTATCCATAGCTTCCTTGGCCTTGATACCAAGTGGGGTTTTAGCGGAAACAGCAGCTCTAAGCATATCACCAGCGGCCAAGTGACACAAGCAGTGCTCATCTTTAATTATTGCTGATTGAGTGCCTTTTCCAGATCCAGGTGGACCTGTCAATCATAAGATTGCCCTGTACTCACAAACATGCCATCCTTCTACCAAATTTGAGACAGTAAATTGATAGAAATGTAAAGAATGCTATTTGAATGCAGCATGCTTCTGTGATGCTGCTATGACACAATACGGGCTGTTAACAATTTGAGACTTCTGAGAAAAATGAACGTAAAAACCAAACTTTAGTGTCTTTCTAGTCACTTTCAAGCAACCCAAATTCCACACACTATGCAAGCAAGATTTGTACTTCGGATCAAGCGATTGTCTGAACATTGCTGCATGGAACTCTACAACTAAAGACAGACCAATATCTTAGCAGGTCATCAACAATGGGCTACGGTACCCCGACAAGGGGCACTCATCTTTAGCCTTGCAGAATCTAGTACCACTTCTGCATGGCAAAAGGTGATGCACAAGGAATATACAAGTTCAATGTTGGCATTAGAATCGTTTCATTTTTGTTGACTTTTTTTTTTCTATTAAATCTAAACGTAAACAATGAGTATTGGTTTACATATTATAAAATCAAAATTTCCCAGCACTCATACTTTTTCAGAAAATAATCATTAGAAATTCTTCCAGTGCCCCAACTTTGACTCTGCCTTTAGAGACATATTTGTTCATTTAAATTGTATGAAAAGTTTAATAAAATAGAGTTAAAAAATTTAAGCTAAATTTGGAGCATTGAAAATTCGAGTACATTCTTTTGCAATTCTATCTAAACGAACAAAAAATATGACATGAACAAACTTCAACAAACTCCAGGATCTGAAAATTCCATTTTCCAATGCTATTACTAGAAAAAAAAATTCAGAGAAAGAATTGAAAAAATAAAAAGAATCAATCCAATTTGCAAAAAAAAAAATAAAGCGAGAGTCAAAAAAATAAAGGGAAAAAACGAGAACCAATGAGGATGAGGCGCTTCTCGGGTTTGGGGGCGCACTTCATACGGCGGAGAAGCTCATTCATCAGAGATTCGGAGGGTATTTCTTCCAAGTTCACCGAACTGCTCGCCATTTCTTTGCTTTCTAAGGGTTTTTGGTTCTAAGTTTTAAACGGTCTTTCTAGTTAAAGAAAAAGATAGGTTTTTTTCTTTTTTTTCTTTCGTTCTCTACTTCTGTATTGGTTCGGTTGGGACTTCGAGCCACCAAAGCTTCAACGTTCAAACTCAAGCACCGGTTTTGCCGGCTTGTTCTTAAGTTACTGTTTTACCCTTTCTCTTTCACGCTACTTCATGTTTCCCATATTTGAGTTTTTTATTAAAATAATTAAAAGTGCAATATTTTTAATTAAAATAATTAAAATAAAACAATGTAAAAGTGCAATATTAAATTATTAAAACATTAAAATAAAACAAGTGTGACATTTAATATTAAATTATTATTATAAAAATATTTTATTAATGTTAAAAATGTCTGTTAACAAAAGTTGAAATTCAACGATAAAAAATACAAAATAAAAATATATTGCTCTAAATTAGCTTTATAAATATTAATTACATCTATCATTTTTATACATTATTCAAATGAGAAAATATTTGATGCACTATCAGTGGAGTTTAAAAACTTCATAAACAGAATAGTTGAAAAGTTTCCTATAAAGGTGTGGTAAATTATTATATATATTAAAGACAAAAATCAATTTTTTAGGGTTGTTTTTTTTTTTAAGACAACTGCAAATTGGGCTTTATTAATAAATTCAAAGATAAAATAATAAAATAGTAAACAGAACCGAAATAGTCCTAAAAAAACCAAATCAGAAAATTTCAGAATCCTTAAATGCTGCTGTGAAATTTACCAAATCAACAAAACTAACTGTTCATCGCCTTGTCACTTCATCTGCCTTTCTTCTTCAAGACGTTTCCATACTCCCAAGGCATTAATCATCAACGTTTTTTGTACAGCCCTCTTCTCAATTAACCCCATCCCATCTTCTCTCTTCCTAATCAATCATAATCTCCCACTCTATCCCTTTCCTCTTGATCTACTGCATATTCCGGAACTCCCCCAACAAGGTACACTGGTACTTTAGCCTTCATCGTTTCTTTTGCTACCATATGCGCAAGAGTGTTAACTGCTCTTGGGACATACTCGAATCTGCACTCCTTGACTTCAGATAGCATCTTATGAATATCCGTAATGTATGCACAAACCCTTGATTTATCTTGGATATCTGACTTACTTTTTTTTATTATCGATAATGAATCTCCTTCTATAATGATTTTTTCTCATTTCATATCAATACCGATTTTGGTTGCTTTCCGGCATGCGAACGCCTCGGCCGCGAAGACTGATGTCACCTGTTGATAGATCTCCGAACATGATAGAAGAGTTTTGCCTTCACTATCCCTGGCCACAATCCCCACAGTCGCTTGATTACACTTCCCATTGTAGGCAGCATCAAAATTGATCTTCACGAACTGGTCAGGTGGCTTTCTCCATTTCCTAATTATTATAGAAGATTGTGTCTTATTCCTGTCAATCTCATTCAACTCTACTATGTAACTGTTAACAAATCTGCCTAAAGCTTTCCCAGATTTACTCACTTTTTTGTGCACTCTATCATTCCTATCTCCCCAGATTACTCATAATGCACAGCAAAATGTCCTACACTGTGATGCTGAATTCTTCGCGAATACCCAGGTTAGCCACTGTATAAACTCCATCTGACTTTCGTGTAAAAAAACTCTGCATGATAATTCCTTCCATACTGAAATTGACATAAGACATTCCCGAAAAAGATGATCCATGTTCTCCGATCCAACTCCACATCGAGGGCATACTGATGTATTAGTTAGCTTTTTCTGAAGCAAGTTAACTCTTGTAGCTAGGAAATTCCACGATATCTTCCATATTGTAATTTTGATTTTTGAGGGGAGGTTAAGAATCCACAATTTTTTGTAAAATTCCTCATAGCCATATTGTAAAGCGTAAGCTCTAGGGTCATCTTCAATACTCTGTAATAGTTTATAGGCGCTTCGCACTGTGAATTCGCCTGTCGCCTCTGCATTCCAGACCTGAAAATCATCATGAGGTTCATCTGCCAACGGGATGCAAATAATCTTCCCAGCAACATCCTCCGAAAAGGTAGAAAATATCAACTCTTTATTCCATGTTATGTTATTTTGGTTTATTAAATCTGCAACTTTAACATCATTCAAATTTCGTGGCTAAATCTAATAACCTGCTCTTATTCACATCTGGAATCCAAGAATCATTATTGACTGAAATATGCGTTCCCTTTCCTACCTTCCAGCACAGCCTTTCCTTTAAAATGCCTTTCGTAGGCCACATACTTTTCCATGTATATGAAGCATTACTCCTCAAACGAGAATCTAAGAAATTAACATTCGGGAAATATTTTGCTTTTAAAACTTGAGCTAATAAGGAATCTGGATTACTTAAGATTCTCCATCATTGCTTGGCTAAGAGGGAGATGTTAAATTTAGCCATATCCTTAAAGCCCAAACCACCAGTTTCTTTTGATTGACACAAATACTTCCACCGACACCAATGAATACCTCTTCTCCCATGGGCCTTCTTCCACCAGAATTTAGCAAAAATGCTTTCTATATCTCTGCATAGAGACTTAGGTAATAAAAAGCAAGACATAGCATAGGTTGGAATAGCTTGTAATATCGCCTTAAGAAAAACTTCCTTGCCTCCTTGCGATAACATTTTGGTACTCCATCCTTCAATTCTGTTGTGCACTTTCTCTTTGAGATACTGAAATGATTCTTTTTTTCGTCTGCCAACCACATTCGGGAGACCTAGATATCTTTCCATATTTGTTGAAATTCTTACCCCCAGAATTCTCGCGACTTCTTTCTTATTTTCTTTTGTAGTATTCATGCTAAAAAAAATCGTGGATTTATTGAAATTTACACACTGGCCTGAACATTTTCCATACTCCTTCAATATTTCTTTGAGCACTTTTGCCCTTTTCTCTAATGCTTACCCGAACAAAATGCAAACATCTGCAAAAAGAAAATGTGAAAATTTTGGGCCTCTTCTACTTGCCTTTGCACCTTTCAGCGATCCATCCTTCATTGCCAATTTCATCAACGAAGATAATCCCTCGCTGCATATTAAAAATAGAAAAGGATTTAGCGGATCTCCTTGTCTCAAACCTCTTGTTGGCTGAAGGCTTCGCCCACCTCCCCCATTTGTGTTGACTACATAGGAAGTTGTAAATATACATTTCATAACCAGCTCCACTCATTCCTTTGCAAAACCCATTTTGAGCATGACTTCTTTTATATAACCTCAATCAACCCTGTCATAAGCCTTACTCATATCCAGCTTTACTGCCATATAACCTTTTGTCCTTTTGCGTTTTTGTCGAAATGTATGCAAAATCTCGTAAGTCAAAAGCACATTGTCTGTAATAAGCCTTCTTGGGATAAACGTGCTTTGGGCCGCATCAATACATCTACCAATACCTATTTGTAGTCGATTTGCAATTGTTTTCGCCACCATTTTATAAAGAACGGAGCACAAGCTAATGGGCTTGAAGTTAGCCAGGCTAGTAGGTTTAGGAATTTTTGGAATCAACACAATCTCTGTTTGGTTAAAAGGTCCAAAATTTTCACCCTTATTTAAAATTCCCAAGCAAAAGTTATCAATTTTCGTACCTACAATGTGCCAATATTGCTGAAAGAAAATTGCTGAAAAACCATCATGTCCTGGTGCTTTAGTGGGACCTATTCCTCTCAAAGGCTCATAGACTTCTTTTGCTGTAAATTTCGACATCAAAACTCTATTAATTTCATCTGGAATATTATTTTTAATGCCCGTGAGAAGATAAGAAGGATTTCCGATTCCATTTGACATAAATAACTTTTGGAAGTACATAGTAGCTTTTTCATTTATCTCACTGGCTTCATTAACTTCTCCTCCTCCATCCAACTCTAATTTTGATATGGTATTAATTTTCCTTCGACATGTGGCGAACCTGTGAAAAAAAGTCGAATTACTATCCCCTACCTTTAGCCAATTTGCCCTTGCCTTTTGTTCCCAGTAAACTTCATCTTTATCAATCTCCATGTTCAAGTGGATTTTAGTGTCAAGAATTTTTACCATTGTATCGTCAGTTCTTTCCTGCTCCATCAACATATCAAGTTGCTTTATAAGTCTTTTCTTCAACCCCTCTCGCTGTTCTTTAATTGATTTTGCCCAAGTCTTTAAGACTGCTTGTAATCTTTCAAGCTTTTCAGCAACTGTGCCTTTTCCTGACTCTCAAGAATTTTTAACAACTTCCTCAATCGTTTCCTCCATAAGCCACCACGCTTTGAATTTGAATTATGAATTGCCTTTAAAAGGATTTTCACAATTTGTATTTATAAGAATTGGGCAATGATCAGACATTGAGTAAGTTAGATGCTCAATGTTACCCATTGGGAATAACTGCTTCCAATTGTCATTTGCAACACCCCTATCAAGTTTTTCTCTAATATTTGTCTTCGGTAAATTTTCCCTTTCCCAAGTAAACCAAGCCCTCAAATATCCCAAATCTTCTAGTAGGCATTCTTTTAAAACTTCTCTAAAAACCTCCATTCTACTCTTCTCCTTAGGTACACCCCCACATTTTTCATAAGAATACATAATCTCATTAAAATCACCACTTACCAACCATGAATGATTCCTATTCTGCCCCAACTTCTTTAACAGATTCCACGTATCACTCTTATTATTAGCATAGGGCGAACCATAGAACCCCGTAAATCTCCACTCTTCATCAGTACCTTCTTTAACCATAACATCAACATGATTCGTAGAATAACTCTGTAAGCTTATTTTGATATCTCCTTTTCATGTTAAACATAATCTTCCTCGCGAACCCTCTGTTGCAATATCAATTCCATTAGGAAAACCACATCTTCTCCTAACTTTTTCCATCCACTGCTTGTTTTACTTTGTCTCTATTAAGAAGACCAATTGGGGATTCTGTTGTTTTAGGAGAAAACACAGCCTCCTTACTGCCCGTGGACTCCCCAATCCACAAACATTCCAGCTAACAATTTTCATTGCGTCCGGTCGGCTTGCCTCTTGGCAGCCGCCGATCTCAATACATTGTGTTTCAGATTGCTCAGAACTGTCTACCATTACATCTGAAAAATCCATACCACTGCCATCGACATTATCATATTTTAATCTTTTAGTATCGTCCGTCTCACTAATAACCTTTTCACTTCTAACAAGATCTCCTTTTGGGAATTTCCTCTTCCTCATACAATTCTCAATCGTAGATTGTAACGCCGTGGCCCCTGGTTTTATTTTTTTCCGGCTCTTTTTCTTCTTGTTGTTGACACTTATACATTCAGATACCGTACTACCATCTTCCATCTCATCCACCATTGACCTATATAATCCCTGTTCCTTTAGTTTCCCCTCCCCTACCGTCAATTCTGAATTTTCCTGTGCTCCCCAGGTCTCATTATATTCACCTTCTACTTCTCTAGAACCTTCTACCAACCTTAATTTGTCTCCTATATAAGAACTTTGAACCCCCAACTTCTTCATCATAGCATTAAACTTCATACCTTCTCTGCCAACTAATTTTGATTCAGCTTTTAAAGCCAATGTGTAAGGTGGATCAATACTGGTTTTACTTTTCCTTGCAGGTATTTTTTTAGTGCAGTCTGTTATTTCGTGCCTCATTCTTCCACATTCAAAACAAAATATTGGCAAATTATCATACTTAAAAGGAACCCATGTTTTATTAATATTAGTACTAGAGACAAAAATACCTTGGCGTAAAGGTTTCCGAACATCTAAATTGATTTTGAGCTGACAACTAACATCGGTAATTTCAAATCTGAGGACCCCCCAAATGTAACTCCAATTGCATGCAAGAGATCCTTCTTATCAAACTCTGGTAAAAACGAATCAATTTTCATCCAAAACGGTGATTTGGTAAGACTAATCAAATCTCTTTCCATCGTCTAATTTAGCCTTTTAAACAAAATAATATTTTTCGGAAAAGCCAGGGTCTCCCCTCCAAAATCAACTCTAAATCTTCTAAATTAAAAACTATCAAGAACAAATTCTGTCCCACCCGTTGGATCTCAAATTTTTTCCTTGTCTTCCATATACTTTTCATTTGTGCCCTAAAGCTTTCTGGGTTGTAAAGCTTTCCAGTCCAAACTGTGCAGATCAACGTTGGTTTAGATTTTGGTTCCACCATTGATCCTTTGACTGATAATTGAATGAGTTCTTCTGCTAGGAGAGAGATCTCATCCCTCCTCTCTCTATCATCACCACTGCTTTCCTTCATCCCAAGCCGCAGAAGATACTGCTTTCTCTAGAACTTGACGTAAAGCACTCTTGGGAGCAGAGAGATTTTTAGGGTTTTTATTTTTAGTTATGCAAAGGATCCATTTTTTAGGGTTGTTTATGGAATTAAAAAAATACACTACCAGTATACTAAATAACCACCCTATTCGAATTTGTTACACCCAATATTCACTAATAAGTTAAAAGGGTAAACTACATCGAAGGTCACTCTAAAATAGCATCATTCCTATTTTGGTCACTTCATTTCTTTTATCAATTTAGTCACTCTAATTAATATAATTGTTAGAATTAGTTATTATTGTTAAAATATGTTAATCCACTAACATCCACAAACAGATTGTTGACGTGGTGTTGGATTTAGTGTCCCAAGTATAGTATATTCATCTTTGTACACTTCTACTTATCGACAAATTGGTTTAATAAAATATTTATTGATTACATTAATATTCTGTGTATATAGTCTTCAATGAGTTTTGCATGCAAAATAAAATGGAAGTAAATATTGACTCACTAATTATTTAATGTTTAACTAATACTAAGCAGTATTACGTGGTTGGGTCGTAATACGAAAAAATGACTTGTATTAGTAGATAAGCTAAGCATATCCTTAATCTAATTGGAAATGAGCAAACCGATCAAAAGACTAATATGTTGCCTATCAAGTCTAATTGGGAAAATACTTTGTCTTAAGTATTGGAGCAGATGACTCCCAAAAGATAGAGACATAGATGTGGTTGTTTGGACTAATAGTACAACGGATAGGACCCAAGTTGAATAGATCTTAAATTCGTTTATAGATTTATTCACTTTTGACGTTCATAGTGTGACATACCTTAATCCTGAATGGATGAGAGACTATATATGTATGTGTGACTTGTATATTTTGATGTAAGTAAAAGTTTGAGCTCAAATAGATAAGGAACTGAAAGCTAGTGCGTTGAGTATGTGACTTTTGCAGTATGTAGCATCATTCTACAATAGTGGAATTTATAGCCCAACTAAAAGGTAAATGATATCTTTTCATCAGCATTACATGATAGATAAAAAATAAACATGGCCATAGGTCATTTATTTTTGTGATAAATGACTTGTTACTATTTAATAATAATTGACTTTTCATGAAGGAATATGTAATGATTATCATGAGATAAAATAAGATCATATTGAAAGAATAAATTTATTTTAAAGAAATGAAAAATATCTTACGAAGGTAACACAATTATGGCAATGTCATTAGACGAGCATTTATTAAGTAGCTTTCGTAATGGTATATTATTAGAGAGAGCTTAGTTACGATATTTTAGTAGAAAGACTTTGTAACTAAATAAATTTATAATTCATAGGCGAAAAATTAGAAATTAATTATAAATTATTTGAGTCTTAATTATATATGTCCAATCCGTCCCTCTACTAGCTTGTTAAAACAAAAAATGAATTGCATATAAAACCAATTTGATAGAAATGAATGGAATCGATGAATTAAGAGAAATGGGTCGCATTCACAAATGAATATGTTTTCTCTCTAAGTATAACAATGATTTGAGAATTAATTTAAAGTTTTTTAAATTATTATTTAATTAATTATAATTAAATTAATTAGTAATTGTGAATCCATTGAATAAGAAAATTTAATATACTTGCTCATAGATTTTTTAACGTTAAAGTTGCCATGACTTTGCAGGAATTAAAATTGGATTGAAAGAATTATTTAATTGAGAAATTAATTTAGTTAATTTAGTAGGAGTGTGTTTTCTATTAAATAAATATTATTATTCAAAGTTTTAGTCAATCAATATTTTCGTATCTCTCCCTATAAGTAGATGACACCGGTTGACTTAAAAAACACACAGTTCTTGATTGTTGAGTTATCATTATTTTACGAAAAACTAGTGAGAATTTATAAACAAAGAATAAATTATATTTTCTAGGAATTACAATCTTTACTGGATTCTATAAGAGAAAAATTATTTTCCTATTGAAAGTAATCGATTTGTTTCTTTTTTGTCTTTTTGTCAATTTTAATTGTTATTCAAAAACACTTTAATTTGTTATATCAAAACATATTATCAAATAAAGTTTAATTTAATACGATCCGACCACGTAACACCGCTTAGTATTAGTTTAAACATTAGACAACCAGTGAGCTCATATTTACTTCTATTTTGCTTTGCATGCAAAAACTACATGAGGACAATTATATAAAATATATTAATGTAATTCGTGAATTTATTTTATTAACCAATCTGTTCGGAAAAAAATTACAAGTGTAAATAGACGAAAATACTACACTTACGGCACCAAATCTAACACCATTATCAATATTTAAATCCTCTTTAAGAAGAGGGAATCTAACGATAACGACAACGAACTATGACCATGGCCCTACCCTCTTCAATGAGCACACCTTCCAGCATAACACTACTGATCACCCTAACGCCACTAACAACCACGACGACGTTGATGCTACTTTAACTTCAAGTAGATCTTTACTCTTTTACTTCCATATTTTTTTACTTGTTTGATAATTATATTTTGATGATGCTATTTACACTTACAGTGCAATTCTAAATCCATAGTTATCAATTTGATTTATGAGAGTTGTTCTCTGATTCATTATTGCTTCTTCCCTACAATAAGCTTTAAGGGTCTTATGAAATGTTGCATTTTGGGAAGCAAGAGATATTCAACTTTTCTTACTTTCCCTAGTTAACTTATGAAGTCTAGGAAAGGATGATCCTTTTCCTCTTCTTTCTTTTTTTTCCCCTCCCCACCATCGATCCATAGGCTTAGGGCGTGAGTGAGAGGGAGAAAGAGAAAAAGAAAAAAAATTAAGCTTTTTTTTGTTTTTTTATGTATATTTAAGATATTTTCATTTACTATAAAATGATATGAATTTTCACGAATTAATAATTAGTTTGATTAAATAATAAAAGACTTGAATATTATGTTAAAAATCTTAATAATTAATCACAATTAAATTTTAAGCTTAAGTTTAGAACTAAACTTAAATAATTATTATAAATTATAAAAAATAAAAAAGACTGTAAGTCAAATGAACACAAAAAATTGAACACAAAACTTAAAACTAAAAAAACACGTGTTTTTTTTTCTTCTTTTATGGGTAGGCTAGCTTTGTTTTATATATAATTTTATGATATCTGTATAATTTTTTAAAGGGCTTAAATAGTAAGCTTCCATGTTAAGGGGGCCTGCCATCTCCTAGATTTGCCTTTGATTTTTATGCTTTTTTTAATAATTAGAAGAAGATAATGTGGTTACTTGAGATTAAATTCAGACTTTTATGCTTATAACATAATACTTATGTCACTAAGTCAAGAGGTTGTTTATATGTTATTTTTATGTGGCACATTAATTTATATTATTTCATTTTTTAAGACGCCAAATTATAAAAGATATCTAAATAATTTGTCATGGTGATCAAACTTGAAGAAAAATCATTATATAATTTAGTTAATTTTATTTTTAGAGATCATATTTGGTAGAATGATTTAATTCCATTAGCAAGGTTTTAATACTACCCGCATGTCATTTTCCCATGAATGGATATTTGTTACCTTTATTTCACTGACAAAATGTCAAATAAATTTCTTTAATTTTAAGTGATATATTTAATTTGGTTGGTTCACATGTTTACCCATTAATTGATTTAGGATTTACAACTTATCAATTATTAAAAATAAATAAAATATTTACTTAAAATAATTTAAGTAATTAATTTAAGTTAAATTTATATATTTAAAATGTTAGATCCATGCATCAACTTGTAAGTTGATTTATGGTTTTAGGGCTTGTAGTTACTCTAATTGAAAGTTTTTTTGTTGGTTTAAATATCTAAAAGGTATTTGTACTATTTTGAAATTTAAAATTTAGTCCTCATACTTTAGTTTTGAGAAATTGAGTCTTTGTACTTTTTTTATTTAAAAAGTTTGGTCCCTCCATCTAGTATTGCCATCAAAGTTAATAGCGTTAAAGGTAAAATAAAATTTTTAGCCCTCAACATTAATATTTTTTGTCAATTTGATCCTTACCCTTTAAAAATACATAAAAAATATTTTTAAAAATATTCTTTTCATATTTTAAATAAAAACATAAAAGTTGAAAAATTTATGAAAAAATAAAAACTCTTTAAAATTCAAAAAGTAAAAAAAATGATTTTAAAAATATAATTTTTTTTCCAAAATTCAATGTTATCTAAATTGAATCGGACCAGCTAATCAGATTGGAAACAAGCTGAGGTATTGGTTTAGAGAGAGGTAAAAAAATCGATTGACCTGCGAACCGGTACAAACTAGTTAAACTAAACTAAAAATCGATTGAATTGACAATTGAACCGATTTTAAACTAGTTTGACCAGCAAGTTCCCAAACCAACAGGTTGAAAGCAAATAAAAAAATTAAAATATTAAAAATTATAAAAATTAGTTCAATTGTCGGTTCAACTAAATTTTTAGCCAAAATAAATTAGTCCATATCAGTTTGTGGGTCAACTATTTCGATTTAGGGTTTTCAAAAAAAATTAAGAATTTTTTCAGAAAATTAATTGGACGATGGTTGAATCGATGGCTCAATTCACAATCTTTTAATTATAAATTTTTTATACAATCTCTCCATATTCCTTAAATAGGAAAAAAAAATATTTCAATATATTTGAACTCACGTCCTTCTACATAGATAACAATATTAGCACCGACATTTATTAATTATATTAAAACTTATAAATTAAATAATTTTTAAAAAAATTGATAAAAATATTAAAATCAAATAAAATCAAATGTAATAAATTGAGGTGCACATATGATATGATTATTTGAATATTCAGTTTCATTATTTATATGAATTTAAATATATAAAATTGCTATTCATATAAATAATGTGGGTTATGATAATGTATTTGAGAATATTAATATTTGTTTTGAATACATTATAGATAATTTATATACCTTAAATATGCTCAACTTTATATTTGAGCAGGCATTTAATGTTCAAGTTGAGGGGTGAATTTATAAATAATTTTAAGGACTATAATTAAATTATAAAATTTTGAGAAGTTAAAATATAATTTTATCGTATATTAATTAATAATTTTATCATTTTTGAATGAATTAAACAAAATTATTTTATTTTCGAAAGCCAAAATCCTTGTCTAAATAAACTCTGCTCGAACTAATAATTGAATAAAAAATTTTATCAATATGGAACAAATTTTTATTAAATATCCGTTTGATACGAATTCAATACAGGACACTCATCTCCATCCAATAATATATAAATAATATTTTGAAGAAGCAATTATCCGATGTGGTATACAAATATAAGAAATGTACCATATGATCATAAAGAAGAAAAAAGCGCTAGGGCCCCTATTTGTACTAATGGGGCATTTGAATGTGAAAGTTCAATGCCATATTTATCTCTATTAAACTGCAATTTACAGCTGTACTCTTTATTACATTGAAACCCAATTGTGTCTTTTTCCCCCTCTCTAAAGTCTCAATCTCAATAATTGTATATATTACATATTGATATGTTTATTATTATTATTTATATATTTAAATATTATAAAACTAAAACTCAATGCAAAATTCAATTTTATATATTTTTTAATATGCTAATATTTTATTATTATTATTATTTTATGTTTTCATATTATATAGTTTTTAGTTAACCAATCAACGTTTCTGACACAGTACACATAAAAGAGAATATTGGAATCTAAAAACCTTTAATAAAAAGTAAAATTTGATGCTACACTTTAATATATTAATATAATTATAATTATTTTGTGTCTTCTGGTAAAGTAGCAGATAATGTTATTAGGGCTTCAACCTTAGAATTTAAAGCGCCAACACAAACTTTTTAACCTGATCATTTAAATTGTTGGCAATTTCTTTATATGTTAGCAAATTATTAGAGTTTAATTTTTTGGTTATTGTTTACTAGGTTTTGGATTTATTTCGATGAATTAGGATTTGTTTTATAAATTTTGAATATTATTAGGTAATGTTTTAAAGTATAACTTTATAATTTTTTTTAGAAAAATTGAAGTAAATAAAAAACAATCAATAGGTTTTATATAATAATTTTTTTGAAAAATATATATATAAAATTTCAAATTAATTTTACTATTTTAAATATAAAAATGTTTATGTTTATATTATAAAAAATAAATTAATTTAAATTAAGCAAAAGCTTCAAGGGTTAAAAAGAGCTTGTATTTTTTTCAAATAAATAAATAAATTAAATCCCTTTGTAAAAAATGTATTAAATTAAAATATCAAATGTTAAAAAATACATAAATTAAACTCTTTAATCAAGTTTCTATCGTTGAACATTACTATGCTGATGTGATAGTTAATAACAGCTGAATCGACTGTTGTGATGCTGATGCGATGGTCTACATTAACAAAAATTTTAAAAAATCAAGTTAATAATTAACTTCTAGACAAAGGGACTTCCAAGTTCTTTTAATATGGATATTTATTTGTGAAGGTTAATTTGAGTAGTTTTTTTAACTATAAAAATTAAAAATCTTTAAAAACATAAATAATATTAAAAATATTACAACATTATAAAATTTATATAAAAAATGAGAAAGAAAAAGTGGTTTTTGCATTTCTTGTTATCTCACAACAGGAAAATCACATTTTCTATATAAGTAAATTTTTGTTACTGTGTTTTTTTTATCTAATTTGTTTAGGGGTGAGGTTAGAAATTTTGTTTAGAGGTCGAGATAATATTATATTTGGAGAGGGGAAAAATTAAAAATTTTGTATTAAAAAGGATTAACATAAATTATTAAATTTTCAAAAAGGACTAATATTATAATTTTTCCATTTAAGAAAAAGTTTAAAAAACCTAAATTGAATCTTTTTATATTGAGAGGGGCTAAAGAGAAACTTACCCATTTAGCAAAGAGCCTTTAGCCAATGCCCTTGTCTACCCTTAAAATTGCTAAGTACTTAGCATTGATGTTTGTTGTACTTTGAGGGCCATTTTCTTAACCACTTGTTAGCTTCAATGCATGCTGTAAAATCGTAAAAAAACACACACACTTATTATTATGATTAAATATGTGGATAAAAAAATAGACTTAATTAATAAATTTGTTTAGCATGGATGTTAAACTACAACATTTTAATCATATGACAAATATTTCTCGTATTAGATTTAAATAAATCTGGTTGGACCTTTTATATTTTATTTTATAAATTTTTATGATTTTTTTCTCACACGGTAATGATATGTTAGTATCATAATTGTTGACTCAACTGTTGTTCACGATCGCATCAACACAGTAACAATTAATGATGAAAACTATTAGTCAAAAAGGTTAGTTAATACATTTTTAACATTTAAGAATTAAATTGAACATAATTTTTTTCAGAAAAGTTCGATTGAATATTTTAACAAACTGTAGAGCTTTTTTAACCTTCAAAACTAAACAAAAATTTAATTTAATTTAAGTTTATTAGAATAATAATATTTTTAATGGGATAAATCTTAAAACTATATATGAACTTCGGTTTAATGTGTAACTTTATACATGAACTTTGATTATACTTTGAATTTTGATTTGAACCGGTCGTCACAAATTATTAATACATTTATTAAGATAGTGTCATTTTATGTTTATATATTTCATATACAAATAATTATATTTATCCAATATAAATATAAGTTGATGTATTTATTTATTTAAATATGTATAATTGAATCAAAATGAAAGTTTCATATATATATTTAAACCACAATCAGAGTTAAAATTTATGTATCAAATTACACATTAAATCAAAGTTAGAAACATAATTTTAAAAAATTCTCCTTTTTAAAATTGTAAACACCACTATTGGAACACATTTTTTTTTACATGATTGGGATAAAATTTTAATTTCATGATTTTTCTTGTTGAGCGCCGCCAGCCCGAAAGAAATTCATTTTAAACTTGGCAGCTGTTTGTGCCTTTCTTGGGGTAATGATTTTGATCATAATTAAACCAGGATCCACTTACAAAATCGAAAAAGATTAAATTAAAATCAGTGAAAAACAAGACCAATCCGGTTTTTTTTTCATTTCCAGTCTGTTGTTTTTAAAATCAATGTCTTAGGGCCACCCATGTTGTGAACCTAATTCAATGTTTGGTGGTCTAAAACTCTGATAAAAGAAGCTAAGTTTGGCAATTTTCAATTTCCTGGCGCTCTTTTCCAGGATAATTTTCTTGTACTTTTTTAGCAAATACTGCTTGGAAGCTAAACAACTGCTTTCACCACTGCGTGTTTTTTAACTCCGAATAGAATCCGATTCCTTTGCTGTTGGAAATAGCTTGAAATCTCCAAGAACACGGCCATGTGGGTGTAGTAAACGCATTAACCCCAAAAGCCAAAAAGGAAAAGAAAATCTATCATTCTTTACCAGTGGTTGGTGTTGATTTCATAATGAAAGAACAAACAAGAGTAACTAGATTCCAGTTCTAGAGGGGGAAAAAGATCAATTATTCTCCTTACCTTTGAAGAATCTCAGGTGCTGTATTTCATTACCTTGTTTTCCGCAAACTTATTTACAAGAATGTATCATGTCTTCGTCGGTGTCTGCTGTTTCAAATGTTTTTTAGTAACATGTTCGTATCTGGGTTTCCTTTGCTTTTCACCAGGTTCAAGTGCTTTCTCTTCCTCCCATATCTGGCTCGGACTGAATTATATGTTAAAAAACAGAGAACTTTGAAACTTTTCCATGGAGTTTTGCACTTTGTTTTTACTGATATCATGTCTTTCATGGAGTTTATTTGTTTTATGTGACTCTCAATTACAAACCTCTCAAAGCCAAGTTCTCCTTCAGCTAAAGAAGCATTTGGAGTACCCAAAGCAACTTGAGATATGGTACGATAGAAAAACAGAATTTTGTTCTTTACCACCATCTGCAAACTTGAACATCACATGCGAGTTCAACTCAGTCACTGAGCTCAATATAATGGGAGATAAGCCTGCAACTAAGGTTAGTGATTTTGCTGGTTTCCCAATACCAAACAAGACTTTATCACACAGCTTTTCAATGGATTCTTTTGTTACAACTCTTTCAAGGCTTTCAAGCTTGAAGACTCTCAGTTTAATCTCTTTAGGCATTTGGGGTCCTCTTCCTGATAAAATCCATAGGTTATCTTCACTTGAATACTTGGATTTGAGCTCAAATTTCCTCTTTGGTTCAATCCCTCCCAAAATGTTCACATTATTGAAGCTTCAAACTTTTGTATTGGATGATAATGTGTTTAATGATACAGTTCCAAGCTGGTTAAACTCTTTGCCAAATCTGACAACTCTGAGGATGAAGAAGAATAGATTGAAAGGTCCATTTCCATCTTCAATAGAGGGTATTAAAACACTTGTTGATCTTGATTTATCTAGCAATGAAATCTCAGGGGATTTGCCTGATCTTAGCAGCTTAACAAATCTGAAACTGCTTGATTTGAGGGGAAACAAATTGGGTTCTCATCTGCCAACATTACCTAAAGGGTTGCTTATGGTTTTCCTCAACAACAACTCTTTCATGGGGGAAATCCCAACACAATATGGCCAATTAAATCAGCTTCAACACATTGATGTGTCATTTAATATGTTAACTGGCAAACCTCCACCTGAACTTTTCTCCTTACCAAGCCTCGCTCACTTGAATTTAGCATCAAATACATTGAAAGGCTCCCTTTCAGACAATCTAAACTGTGGGAGAAACCTTGAGTTCGTTGATATATCAAACAATAGGCTAATGGGAAGCTTGCCTTCTTGTTTAAACTCTGAAACAAGAGATAACAGAGTTATTAAGTTCAGTGGCAATTGTTTATCCATTGCCGGACATCATCAGCATCCAGAATCATATTGCAGAGAATTTAAAGTTCCTGTTTATAAGAGCAATAATGGTGGCAAGGGCATAGGAGTATCGGTTGGTCTCATTGTTGGAATTGCAGTTCTCATTGTACTTTTGGCTATTGGCCTTCTCATTGTGTGTCGAAGATACTGCCCTCGCGTGATATCGGAGCAACATTTACTGCAGAAATCAGTACCAGAGAACTCAACAGCAGGGTTATCATCTGAGATTTTAACCAATCCAAGTAGGTTATTCACTAGAATACAGTTGTCCTTCATTATGTTGCTTGAAGAACTTATATCCGAGACTTATGTCCAACACATATACGGATATATGGCTATAGAAAACTTTAGAAACAATTCAAGATAACTCATATTGGATACGTATCCTATATCCAAGACTCACAACTGAGTCTGAATAATGTAAGAAACTCATACTAGAGTCCAAGTAAGGGAGGTTTTCTATGAGAAAAATTTTCATGCTTCGACTCTTCATTTTTCTTGAAGATTAGTGTCCAATGTTTGTCTAATGCATATTTGGATATGGTCACAAGAATACGACCTTTTAAAATTTTGAATATATCCGAATTGAAATAAAAGAGAAAATCTAGGAGAAAATTTGATGTAAATACGTAGGGTGATGATATCTCATTTTTCCCTTAGATTGTTCTTCAGGACATGTTTTTGAATCTTCAAAGTCGGAGGTACAAATTCTTCCAAGTTGTCGATCATTCAGTCTGGAAGAGTTAAAGGAAGCTACAAACAATTTCGATAGCTCGGCTTTTCTCGGCGAAGGTTCATACGGAAAGGTAAATTCAAGATTCTGGAACTTTACATTACATAAATCTCCATGAAAAGAATGACCCATTTTCAGTTATTCATCACTGAATCAGCTATTCAATCCTTTCCCAGATTTACAAAGGGTTATTAAAGAATGGAACCCAAGTTGCTATAAGATGCCTGCCCACATCCAAGAAATACTCGATCCGTAACCTGAAACTCAGGTTGGATATGCTGGCGAAGATTCGACACCCACATTTGGTTTGCATTTTGGGGCACTGCATTGAAGTTGAACAAGATGATCATTGCAGTATAAACAGAGTCTTCTTCGTGCTTGAATATATTCCTAATGGGAATTTTCGTTCTCATCTCTCTGATAATTCTCCTGGAGAAGTTCTCAGTTGGCCTGAACGATTAGCAGTTCTGATATGTGTTTGCAAGGCAGTGCATTTCTTGCATACTGGAGTTATTCCTGGTTTCTTCCACAACAGATTGAAGACAACTAATATCTTGATCAATGAACATCGATTGGCAAAGTTGGGTGACTATGGGCTATCAATTATCTCCGAAGAAACGGGCAACTATGGGGTAAGGGTAGGGCGTAAACGATCGATTTTTAAAAAAATCAAATTTGATTTTATGTTTTAAGTAATCAAATAAAACAAGTTTCGTCAAGTCTAATTGAACGAGCTCGGGTGAAGTTCAAACTTTAAAGTGAAACTCAATCGAGCTTTGAATCTCAAATCAAAATATTTGGTTTTACACATGTAAGTAAGAGTCCGATTTGCTGATCCTTGGTTTTAATTGATTGCAAACTTACATCTTATTCTTGATTTTCAGACAAAAGGACAGGAACCTAAATCATGGTAAGAACTATTTTCTTTTGATGTGATCATTGTTTAATGTTGAGGCGATCAAATCTAATCTTAGTTTTTAGGTGAGCTATGTATATTAGCAGTTTTAAGCTGAGATGTTTACTATGTGGACAATATGTTCAGGCAAATGACAAGATTAGATGATGATGTTTATAGCTTTGGTCTCATCTTGCTGGAATCAATGCTTGGTCCTTCCGTACCTGCTAAAACAGAGGCGACTCTAAGAGGTGAATTGGTACGGTGTGACTTAAACTATGAATTGTTACTGTGTGACGTTTTCTCTGGATTTATTAAGATACTAGTATACCCTAGTTATTTGCTATCTTTTATTGAAACTTCAGTGAGATTATTATAGTTGGAATAAATTTGAACAGGCATCATTAAGCAAGCAGGAAGGGCGTGTAAGGTTGATGGACCCAGTAGTGTTAGCGACGTGTTCAGAAGAATCAATAACAGTGGTGATTAGCTTAACAAATAAGTGCATTTGTCCAGAATTATGGAGCCGCCCAACTTTCGATGACATCCTTTGGAATTTGCAACATGCTGCACATCTCCAACCAAATATTTCCCATGCTTAACAATAGGTTGGTTCAACCACTGTATATATATATATATAGTTCTTTCCATGTGATAATTTCATTAAAATTATGATATTGTAATCGGTTTTTTATCAATTGGAATCCAATTTTTTAGCTGCTGAACCTAAGAGCCTAATAAACCCAGCAGCATCACAACTTGAATATATATAACCACTCTCAAAGGAGGAGATTTCCTCCCTGTACAAGCTATGGCCACTGGTCCGACTAGCTACAGAAACTGGCCCTTTGTATAGTTTCAGAGTTACGGAGCCGGTGGTGGTGATCTAGTCTTCTCGTTGATTCGTGATGTGGATCAAACCACCTTCCTGCATAAACTAGCTCAGCATACTTTGAATGCAAGTGAATCTTTAACTTGAATGGTTACAGACTAGCTCACGAACAGCGTTGAATAGGATTGCACCACCGGGAGGGAGTTTGGTAGACTCCACGACTTTTCATGCCAACAAGCCGGTTTTCAACCATGTCAATACGACCAATTCCATGTTTCCCACCCAATCTCATTCAGCATGAAAGGAACCCGGTGACTGTTTACAATCAAAAGCAGTTTGTAAATGCTTTTCCTCCAAAAAGAAAAGCTGAGAGATCTGATACTTTTTAAGTGAAAATACCTGAATATCATTTTTTTAATTTTATTTCAAATGTATAGATTTCCACCAAACTACACAATTTGTTGATCATTTTTATAAGCCTTCACAGTATAGGTTTGTTTACTTGTGCATTTTACTAGTAATTATGATTATGATACTAATAATATCTCTAATGAACTTACGATGCAGTCATAAATAACTAATCGTATAACCATTTACGAGGACATAAAATTACATCAACGCTTCCAAATTATGATCTGAAGGTGAAGTATATGATTGCCATATTTCATATATTTAAATTAAATTTTACAAATAACTTATGTTAATTATTTAAAAACATTTAAAATTTATATTCTATATAATTATGCTAAATTATTTAAATATCATTAACTAATTTTTTTACTTCCTGTTTAAATATCATTTACTACTTTTTTTTCTATGATACTTCCATTTTAAAATAATATATATTTATATAAATTTAGGACAGAACAAATCAATCAGATTACTGGGTCCAACAATATATTCTTTTTCCAAACATGCAAAAAAGTGTTTCATTAACAGGACCAACAGGTTTCCGCGAAGGGCAATGCTTAAGAAACTAAACAAAATCTGCTAACATTGCTTATGTTGTTCCAATAGGGTCGGAAGCGTGTAAATTATTGTACTAAAAAATCACACAAAGTTCAATTCCCAGGGAAGAGAGGTGGATCACATGGATCTCTTAAATACCAAGTCTTTCCTTAGACAGAATATCCCTTCTATAGTAATTTAATAGCACAATTAAATACTACTATTATACCCTCAAATATTGAAAGAAAAATAGGACAAGAAAGAACACAAGAGATTTAACGAGGTTCGGTAAATTATACCTACGTCCTCGGGCACTAACACCAGATGATAACTTTATTATCTCCAAAATATTACAAACAAATAGAATTCCTTAAGAATTCTCAAATGGGAGAAGAGAGAAAACTAAGAGAGAAAGATTGGTTGGGATGGTTGAAATGAGAAATGGTTAGGCCTATTTATAGTTGAGGTTCAGGGACTAACTTGCAAATGGCCTAAAAAATTAGGGACCAAAATTGCAATTATCCCATTCAACTTTAAACAACTTGCCTATCACTTTTTTTCTTTCGGTGCCACTTGCACCTCCCATTTTTGACTTTTCAACAATCTCCACCTTGAAGATTTGATTAGGATAATCACATCTTCACACACTTCCTTTAACTCCCCAAATTCGATAAAGCTATCTTTTATAGTGCTTCCAAATGCGCTCTCGAGCGCCATACACCTAAAGGTGCTCAAATTCTCAGGATGTTAATCAAGTTTAAACAATGATTAAACTTGATTGTTGTTACTACCTTGGTCATCATATCTGCGGGATTATCTGCTGTCGGAATCTTCTGAAGTAGAATTTTTCCTTTTTCAAAGACTTTCCGCACAAAGTGATATCTTCGTCGATATGCTTGGTTCTTGAATGATAGACTTGATTTTTCGCTAAATGAATAGCACTCTGACTGTCACAATATAGACTTATGTGACTTTGAACAACTCCCAAGTCTTTCAATAATCCATTAAGCCAAATAGCCTCCTTAACAGCTTCTGTAACTGCCATATATTCTGCCTCTGTAGTAGACACAGCTACTGTAGACTGTAAGGTAGACTTCCAACTCACTGGGGCTTTCGCAAGAGTAAACAGATACCCCGTAGTTGAACGACGTTTATCTAAATCACCAGCAAAGTCGGAATCAACATATCCAACTACAAACTGACCAAGTGCTTCATCCTGTTCAAAAATTAAACCAACATCTACGGTTTTTCGAAGATACCGTAGAATCCATTTCACAGCTTGCCAATGTCCTTTTCCAGGATCATGCATATACCTGCTCACAACTCCAACAGCTTGTGAAATGTCAGGCCTCGTACACACCATCGAATACATCAAACTCCCAACTGCATTAGCATATGGGACTTTCGCCATATATTCTCTTTCATCTTCAGTCTTCGGAGATAATTGAGCACTAAGTTTCAAATGAGAAGCAAGTGGGGTACTTACATGTTTTGTGTTTTCATTTACACCAAAACATTGTAATACATTTTTCAGATATTGCTTCTGATTTAAACAGAGCTTGCCTCTCGGTCTATCTCTACTTATCTCCATGCCGAGAATCTTCTTGGCCTTACCTAGATCTTTCATCTCGAACTCTTGATTCAACTGAGCCTTCAGCTTATCTATCTCATTTTGGCTCTTCGAAGCGATTAACATATCATCAACATACAAGAGTAGATAAATGAAAGATCCGTCATGCAGCTTCTGCAAATATACACAATTGTCATATTTGCTTCTTGTGTACTTCTGCCTTCTCATAAGGCTATCAAATCGCTTGTACCACTGCCTCGGGGATTGCTTCAATCCATATAGCGATTTGTTCAGCTTACAAACCCAATTTCTACCACCAGCATCTGTGTATCCTTCGGGCTGAGTCATATAGATCTCCTCTTCTAACTCACCATCCAAGAAAGCCGTCTTAACATCAAGTTGAGCTAGCTCCAAATTCAACTGTGCTACCAAGGCCAACAAAATTCTAATGGAGGAATGCTTCACAACAGGGGAAAATACATCATGGTAGTCAATTTCCTCCTTCTGAGCGTAGCCTTTAGCTATCAATCTTGCCTTATAGTGAATATCCTTCTTGCTAGGAGATCCATCTTTCTTTGCGAATACCCACTTGCATCCGATTGCCCTTTTATCTTTCGGTAATTGCGCCAACTCCCAAGTATTGTTCTTCTGGAGAGACTGCATTTCTTCATCCAATGCGCTTTTCCATTTATCACTTTCTAAGCTTTGCATTGCTTCTTGATAAGTGATAGGAATATCATCAACAACGGGAAGGGCGTAGGCCACCATATCAGTAAATCGAGCAGGTTTACGAATTTCTCTCCGTGGCCTTGCAACTGCAACTGGTTCTGGTGTACTTAGTGGTTCTTGGGTCAGAACCTCTTCAACCTCTAATTCCTCCATTGTGGTTGGAGAATTAGACTTATTAACTGGGCAAATCCCCATCTGCTCAAACTCCACCTGTTTTGGAGTACACTCCACCTGCTGTGGAGTATTGCTCGTCTGAATATCTTTATCTGCTACCTTTTTCAATGTGGCAGATTCATCAAAGATAACATCTCTGCTACAGATCATTTTCTCTGTGCTTAAGCACCAAAGACGAAATCCCTTCACTCCAGAAGTGATTCCCATAAAGAGAGCTTTCTTTGCCCTTGGATCTAACTTTTACTCCTTCACATGGTAATATGCAGTGGATCCAAACACATGTAAGGAATCATAATCTGTAGCCGGTTTTCCAGACCATACCTCCATAGGAGTTTTCTTTCTAATGCAGATGATGACAAACGATTAACAAGATGGCCAGCGTATGTCACAGCCTCAGCCCAAAATTGCTTGCCCAACCCAGCATTGGACAACATACATCGAACTTTCTCCAGTAATGTTCGATTCATACGCTCTGCCAATCCATTCTGCTGTGGTGTATCCCTAACTGTGAAGTGTCGAACAATACCATACTCTTGGCACACATCGAAGAACGGATCACTTTTATATTCCCCTCCATTGTCCGTCCTAAGCCGCTTGATTTTCTTGCCAGTCTGGTTTTCGATCATAGTTTTCCATTTAAGAAAAACTCCAAGCACTTCATCTTTAGTTTTCATGGTATACACCCAAACTCTTCTGGAAAAGTCATCAACAAAAGTAACAAAGTAGTGTTTTCCTCCCAACGAAGGTGTTTTGGAAGGCCCCCACACATCTGAGTGAATATATTCCAAAATACCTTTTGTATTATGGATAGCAATGCCGAATTTCACTCTCTTTTGCTTTCCAGAACACAGTGC